>NC_142928.1:113424926-113587426 GCF_046866305.1 Octopus bimaculoides | reverse complement strand
TCAATTAAGGGTCAAATTTCCTTTTACCCGCACCCATTTATTACACTCAATAAAAACACTAGTGTAATAGTAATTGGGTATCCTTCCGGCAGTATATTGGATAGATATTATTCCTTAGTGGGTTGGATTCACAACCCCTAACTTTCTTGGATTATATATACATACAAATATATATATATATATCATCATCATCATCATCATCGTTTAACGTCCGCTTTCCATACTAGCATGGGTTGGACGATTTGACTGAGGACTGGTGAAACCGGATGGCAACACCAGGCTCCAGTCTAATTTGGCAGAGTTTCTACAGCTGGATGCCCTTCCTAACGCCAACCACTCAGAGAGTGTAGTGGGTGCTTTTACGTGTCACCCGCACGAAAACAGCCACGCTCGAAATGGTGTCTTTTATGTGCCACCCGCACAAGCCAGTCCATATATATATATATAAATATATATATACATATCATATGATGAGGGCCGTCCACTCGTGACTGAGGAAGACCATTGCTGACCTTCGGGAACATTGTGTGCTCTAGGACTATATATATTTTGCATTTTTGGTTTCATTGGTGGCTAATGAGCCCTGCTCTTGACAAGCATACATGACTGCAAACATTGCAGACCAAGCTTTCCCAATTCACATACGAGCCGTGCACTTTTGCGCAGCTCGCTTAAGTTCTTCATGCTGGATACGTGCTCTCTCAAAAGTGTCGATCCCCTCCTTAACCTGCTTCCTCCATCTGTGGTGATGACAGGCATTGTTCTCCCAGTCAGTGTCTTGCATATCACAGGCCTTTAATGAGGACTTGACACAGTCCGTAAATCGCAGCCTTAGTTTCTGCCGGAGTCTCTTTCCATTCACAAGTTCTCCATATAGCATCTGCTTAGGAATCCTGCTATCATTCATTCTAATAAGGTGTCCAGTCCAATGTAACCGGTGCTTGTGCACCATCGCCTCAATACTCAAGATATCAGCTGACCTGAGGACCTGTGTGTCTGGAATTTTTGAGGTCCAGCCAACATTGAGAATGTGTGTGAGACATCTCTGATGAAAGTGTTCATGGACCCTTACCTGACGTTTGTACAGAGTCCATGTCACACATGAGTAGAGGAGCGATGTCAGTACACATGCACGGTACACAGCAACTTTTGTTTGCCTTGCGATACCATGCTGGGACCAGATACGATACTGAAGAGACCGGAAAGAATTAATTGCTCTCTGCAACCTGAAAGATATTTCCTCATCCAGGGAGCAAGAATGGCTGAGTCTGCTGCCCAGGTAGACAAACTTGTCTACTAACTTCAGAATTGTTCCTTCAACCAAGATAGCTGGTTTCACATATGGATTTCCTGGTGCAGGCTGGAACATTACAACAGTCTTGTCCACACTAATTCTGAGTCCAAATGCTTTGCAAGAAGCATAAATGCAATTCATGAGTATTTGCATGTCATCCACTGTATGAGTGACTAAGTCACAGTCATCTGCATAAAGGAGGTTATGAATAATAGACTGGTGAACCTTTGAACTGGCAGCAAATCGGCGAAGATTAAAGAGGCGGCCAGAAGATCGATATCTGACATATATTCCCAGAGAGCTAAATCTTAGCAAAAGCATGAGTAAAAGCAGCAGCAAAGTACAAAGAAAAGAGAGTTGGGGCAAGGATGTCACCCCACTTGACACCATTCTCCACAGGAATGGGTCCTGCCATGCCACCACCAGCATTGACCCAAGCCTCCATCCCATCATAAAATTATTTAATTATAGATATAAAGTGATCCGGACATCCAAGTTTGCCTAGTATTTTCCATAGCAAGGCCGTATTCACTGTATCAAAGGCCTTGGTTAAATCAATGAATACCTGGACAAGATCCATATTCTGCTCATAGCACTTCCCCTGCATCTGTCTTGATCTGAAAATCATATCCGTTATCCCTCTAACAGATCGGAAGCCACATTGAGATTCAGATAGGACATCATTTACCAGATACCCATTCAGACGGGTAAGAAGAATATTTGCCAGAACCTTGCCAGCAGCTGATAGTAGAGCAAAACCTCTGTAGTTACCACACATTGTTCTGGCTCCTTTTCCTTTATATAGAGGAAGAATTATTGCATCATCCCTCCAGACTGCAGCAATAAGTTCATGAAGGGACTGTGTGATGTAATTACCACCAAATCGCAAGACCTCAGCACAAATTCCATCCTTTCCAGGTGCCCTACCAAGATTCAATTTACTTATTGATGTCATTACTTCATCTATTGAGGGTGAGGAGTCTAAGGAGCCAATGATAGGTCTTTGTTGGATAGTATCAATCACTGTTTCATCCACAACTGACTTATGGTTTAGGAGTTCAGAGAAGTGCTCAATCCAGCAACCTGTGATTTCTGTTGATTTAGTAAACAGAGTGGAATACTCCTTGGAAAGCAAAGGAGCTGACGCAGAACTCTTAGGCCCATAAACTTGCTTCATAAGATGGCAAAGCTTCTTGCTGTCATTTGCATAAGCAGCAGCCTGAACATCACGAGCAAGATCCTCCCACCAAGTGTTCTGCATCTTCCTGAGAGATTGCTGCATTAGTGATTTTACACTGTTATAGTGGGCAAGTGCTAGACTTCGCTGCACAGTAGACAGTTCTCTGTGTAGCAATACACTGTGGGCATGGCACTTTACCACCAATAGTTGCTGAAGTTCAGCATCATTTTCATCAAACCAGTCTCTGTGTCTGGCAGTAACATGTCCCAGTGTTTCGGCAGCACATTGAAGAACCTGGTCTCGAAAATCTTCCCATGCTGCAGTATTTTCAATGCTGGACAAGTGAGTCTGAAGCTCTTTCCTTACCACAGCATCATATATCTTGTGGATATTTAGACGCCAAGGAATGCTGACTGGTCCTCTTCTCTCTTTCACTCTAATCATCATTTGGAGCTTTGCTTGCACCAGACAGTGGTCTGGCCAGCATTGTGATCCATGAAAGGACTTGACATTACAAATGTCATAGATGTTGCGCTTGCGGATGATGACATAATCCAGCAAGTGCCAAACTTTGGACCTTGGATGCATCCACGCTGTTGTGTGATCACCTTTGTGCATAAAATGAGTTCTTGTGATGTAAAGTCCATGTTCTTCGCAAAGCTCCAGCAGCATGAGACCATTGCTATTCATTTTCCCTACACCAAAACATCCTAGAGAGTTCCATCTTTGCCAGTCTGCTCCAACCCTGGCATTAAAATCCCCCAGTAGAATGACTTTATCAGAAATGGGGATTTTTCTAAATATGGCTCTCAGTTGGGTATAAAAGATTGTTTTATCTTCATCACAACTAGTCAAAATTCTTTGTTTTTCGAACGCAGGGTGGACATCTGTCAGTTGCGTTAAACTGACCAGATATAGAAAGATAGGTAATTTTTGGTTCACCTGTTCTAGAACCTCCCCGGCCTCCGGGTGAGCAGTGCCCTCTCCAAATGAAGCTGCTCAGACACCCATGCAGCAACCGAATCCTACCGCTGTCTCGGGCGACAAGGAAACAACTTTATATCTAGCATGGGTTGCCTACATGCAGGTCGCTGACTACATGCTTCAAACCCGTCAGGTCTGCATGCTTCACCCCCTTCCCATTGCCGCAGGACCTCCAAATAAATATATATATATATATATATATATATATATATATATATATAGATATACTAAAAATGAAGAAAGAGGTCGGCAATGCCAGTGCAGAGTTTTAGGTCCAATAAAGCTTGCACGACAGCTCATAGACCATCTCCATTTTATTGACATTATCCAGAGACAAGCCGGAACAAGAAGTTTGGTGCCAATATGAGTCACAGGCTTAGAGATGTGGGAGCACCATGATATCAGGTCACTTATGAGACTCTCATAAGTGCTACTGGTAACATGTAATCCAGTACAACCTGTTGCATGGTCAGGTTGCTGGCGACTAAACTGGCACCCACACCAGGCTACCCTGGTTGCTAGAAACTCAGCAGGATTAAAAACAAGACTTCTTGAAAGCTCAGATGGACCTAGTGCAGACTCAACGGCTATCTAGTAAAAGCACAGGTATGCAGAAATTCCGGGATGGTGTCCGGATTGCTGAAAGACCACTGGGAGTGAGGCGCCCCTCAACTTTTGTTGAAACATGTCTCTAGGGGAAGGTCACTCTGATATAAAACCAGATATGCAGGGAATGGCATTGGACATTTCGGAGATCTTCGGTTTGTGCTAGAGACATATACATACATACATACATACATACATACATACATATATATATATATATATATATATATATATATATATATATATACAGATAGATAGATAGATAGATAGATAGATAGATAGATGCATATATATTCATATATAAATATATACATATATATCTATATTCATATATATTCATATATATATATATATATATATATATATATATATATATATATATATATATATATATATATATATATATGCGAGTAAAAATAAATACAAAAAAGGTGGGGTTTTTTGTATGATTGTGTATAGAGGAATATATTATTTTGCTTAAAAGAGTTCCAACACTGTCTGTTTTTTATGTTTTATTTATATTCCTGCAGAACTAATGTGGGGTATAGAATATGGAATATACAATATATAATATGATATACAATATACAATATAAAATAAAATAAAATAAAATAAAATAAAAATGGATGGCACCATGAAAGAAAGTATTGAATGTAGATGAAATATTGAGTGTTCAATATAAAGGATCAAATATATAAATATATAAATATAAATATATATATATAAAGGCGACTCGAGTTTCAGGGCTATTTCCCTTCGTCATGGCCAGTATGACAGACTTTAACAGTGATCCTTTATATTGAACACTCAATATTTCATCTACATTCAATACTTTCTTTCATGGTGCCATCCATTTTTATTTTATTTTATTTTATTTTATTTTATATTGTATATTGTATATCATATTATATATTGTATATTCCATATTCTATACCCCACATTAGTTCTGCAGGAATATAAATAAAACATAAAAAACAGACAGTGTTGGAACTCTTTTAAGCAAAATAATATATATATATATATATATATATAGATATCTATATGCATATATATTCGTAGATACATATATATATCTATATACATATATATTCACGTAGGTACTGTAAGTTTAGAGGTAATACTTGATTAGTGTAAGCACCTGTATAAGCCAGATAGTGGCAGAGGTGAGAGAATATATCAAACATAAATTTTATAGCATTAATTAAGTGTGTAGGGGTGGAGCGAGATATATAGGATAGTAAAAGAGGGTGAGGAATGGGGAGAAAGTGAGAGAGAGTATGTGTGTGCATGTGTGTGTATTTGTGTGTGCATGTGTGTGTGTGCCTGTGTATCTGAAATTTTGTAAAGTAAACTGTAAATTTGTATTAAACACACAGAGTACTATACATATGCGTATATACATAAATAGAAACATTCTGACATCCAGATTTTCCAACCCATACCAGCATGAGAATCAAATATTGAACAATGTTGATAATGATAATAAACCCAGACAATTTTTTTAAAAATTACTCTTATGAACCAACTTGCCATCTTCTATTGAAAGAACTGACCAGCTGTATAGATGTAAACACAATTTATTCTTCTTCCTTTCCTTCTCTTTTCCATTGACACTTCTTTCAGATACACAGGCACACACACACACACACACACACACACACACAAAACTACACTCTCTCTCACTGGACAATGATGATGACAATGATAATAAATCCAGACAAAAAATTTTTTGAAAAATAACTTTTATCAAAACAAGACCGCTTAGAGTAGCCACCTGGTTTTACCATTTGTAAAGGCCAAGAATCAACTTGTCATCTTCTATTGAAAGAACTGACCAGCTGTATATATGTAAACACATTTCTTCTTCTTTCTCTCCTTCTCTTTTCCATTGACACACCTTTCAGATGCACACACACACACACACACACACACACACAAAAAAAAAAACACACAAAAACACACATACTCTCACTTTCTCCCCATTCCTCACTCTCTTTTACTATCCTATATATTTCTCTCCACCCCTACACACTCAATAATATTATAAAAAGAGATGAATCCCCTCAAAAAATTTTAATCTGAAGAGTCTACTAGATTAGATGCAAGTGCTAATATATGATTTATGAAAACATGTGACATTAATAAAAATCTGTAAATGTACAACCATCCAGATCTCTGAGTACCTTATTTTTTCTAATATATAAATACATATATATATATATGTATATATATACATATATAAATAGATGTGTGTATTTTTCTCTTGTTAACATTTAACACGGAAAAAATAGATAAATAGTTACCAGGGTATCAAAAAATCACACAAGTAAAAAGATTGTAACTCCTTGTTTATAAAGGTAGAAACTCCAGGTTTACGTGAAATATTCTGTATAATATATATAAATAAATAAATGGAGTTAAACACAGGTGTTATTCAAATTCTTTTACTTCCAGCACATGTTTTACAGATACCACTGGTACTATTCCAAAGGAATAAAATGGTGTAAAACAATGTAATCTTCTCTTCAGGGAAATGAAAAAATGAAACTTGTCAATAAGACATTTTAACAGAAAATGATGGATGTGTATAGGGATTAACTGAAGACTATTAAGTTTGTTTCCAAAAAACATTAGAGGATATAATGTCAAAGGTTCTATAGAACGAGGAGGGGGTAAAGGAAAGAAAAAACCAAATAAATGAAAAGTATATAACTATCATCATCATCATCATCATCGTTTAACGTCCGCTTTCCATGCGAGCATGGGTTGGACGATTTGACTGAGGACTGGTGAAACCGGATGGCAACACCAGGCTCCAATCTAATTTGGAAGAGTTTCTACAGCTGGATGCCCTTCCTAACACCAACCACTCAGAGAGTGTAGTGGGTGCTTTTACGTGTCACCCGCACGAAAACGGCCACGCTCGAAATGGTGTCTTTTATGTGCCACCCGCACAAGCCAGTCCAGGGGTACTGGCAACGATCTCGCTCGAAAATCCTACGGGAGCCAGTCAGGCGGTACTGGCAACGGCCACGCTCAAAATGGTGCATCTCATGTGCCATCCGCACAAGAGCCAGTCCAGGGGCACTGGCAACGATCTTCCTTGGCTTGCCGGGTCTTCTCACGCACAGCACATTTCCAAAGGTCTCGGTCAGTAGTCATCGCCTCAGTGAGGCCCAATGTACGAAGGTCTTGCCTCACCACTTCAGCCCAGGTCTTCCTGGGCCTACCTCTTCCACGGGTTCCCTCAACTGTTAGGGTGTGGCACTTTTTCACGCAGCTATCCTCATCCATTCTCACCACATGTCCATACCAGCGCAATCGTCTCTCTTGCACACCACAACAGACGCTTCTAATGTTCAGCTTTTCTCTCAAGATACTTACACTCTGACGGGTATTCACATTGACATTACACATCCAACGGAGCATACTGGCTTCATTCCTTGTGAGCTTACGTATGCCCTCAGCAGTTACAGCCCATGTTTCACTGCCATGTAGCATGGCTGTTCGTACGCATGCGTCATACAGTCTGCCTTTTACTCTGAGTGAGAGTCCCTTTGTCGCCAGCAGGGGTAAGAGCTCTCTAAACTTTGCCCAGGCTATTCTTATTCTAGCAGCTACACTTTCAGCGCACCCACCCCCACTACTAACTTGGTCGCCCAGATAGCGGAAGCTATCGACTACCTCTAAATTTTCACCCTGGAATGAGATAGAAGTTGTTTCCTGTTTGTTTACAGTCTTTATTGCACCTGAACATCTGCCACAAACAAAAACTAACTTCCTAGTTAACCTGCCTTTGATGTTGCTGCACCTCTTATGTGTCCATAGCTTGCACCGGGTACATCTTATAGAGTTACTACCTACTCCTTTTCTACATACTGAGCAGGGCCATCTACCTGAAGGGGTTTGTGTTTTATCTACCTTCCTACTTATTAGGATTTTGGTTTTAGCTAGGTTGACTCTAAGGCCCTTCAATTCTAGACCTTGCTTCCACACCTGAAACTTCTCCTCTAGTTCTGATAGTGACTCCGCAATTAGGGCAAGGTCATCAGCATAGAGGAGCTCCCAGGGGCAACCTGTCTTGAACTCCTCTGTGATTGCCTGGAGGACTATGATAAATAAGAGGGGGCTGAGGACGGAATCTTGGTGGACCCCTACCTCTACCCGGAATTCATTGCTGTACTCATTTCCAACCCTCACCTTACTGGCAGCATCTCTGTACATGGCTCGCACAGCTCTCACTAACCATTCTTCTATCCCAAGTTTCCTCATTGACCACCAGATAAGGGATCGGGGGACCCTGTCAAAGGCTTTCTCCATGTCAACGAAAGCCAGGTACAGAGGTTTATCCTTAGCTAGGTATTTCTCCTGCAGCTGTCTCACTAGAAATAAGGCATAAGTAGTGCTTTTACCTGGCACGAACCCAAACTGCATCTCATCTAAATTGATTCGCTCCTTAATTAGTTGGGTTATGACCCTCTCTGTAACTTTCATAACCCGATCCAACAGCTTGATGCCTATATATATATATGTGTGTGTGTATATGTGTATATATATATATATAATGTATATCACACACATATATATGTGTGTGTGTATATGAGTGTGTATATATATATATATATATATATATATATATATATATATATATATAATGTATATCCCGCTCCCCCAGCATAGACTAGTTATTAGTGACATTTGACTCAAGACCAGAAGGATGCCAGAAAACAGACCAATCTGGAAAAGAAGGACTTGGAGGCTTAAGAAACCTTCACATGGTCAGAGATTTAGGGATATCCTTACCGAAAAATTTGATAAGGAGAAGGAGCTACAGTCCTGTGACATAGAAGGCAGCTGGGAATTCCTGCGAGACAGTTTGCTGAGTGCCACAGACCAAATCTGTAGCTGGTGCAAAGTCCCTTTCAGACCTAGGGTAACATGGTGGTAGAACAATATTGTAGACAGGGCCATCAGTGCAAAGAAACAGGCCTAGAAGGCCTGGAAGATTGGGGGTAGCAGGAGACTGTATCAAAAGGGAAGCTTGGAGACAGGTTTATCTAGCCAAGGGAGTAGCAGAAAAGAAGAAGTTTGCCAATGTTCAGTGGCGTGAGGACAAAAGAACTGAAGAATTTCGGATTGCAACACAGTGTATGAGAGAAAACTGTGATGTCATAGGAGAGAAATGTGTCTGCATGGATGATGGTGCACTTGCATTTAATGAGTCTGCAAAGAAAGAGGCTTGGAGGTGCCATTATGAAATACTGCTGAATATGGGGAATGAATGGGAGGAGGAGAGTCTGCCAAAGGTTGACCAATTGAGGGACCAGTTACCTGAATCGACAGTACCCTGGTAGATAAAGCAATTAATGATATGAAGACAAGGAAAGCACCTGGTCCATCAGGAATCACCACTGAGATGCTTAAAATATCAGGCAGTGTGGGTTATGGTCTAGTCACCCGTATTGTAAATCAAGTGGTTCATGAAGGAGTCATACCCAATGACTGGTGTAGCAGCACCATAGTCAACTGCTTCAAAGGTAAAGGTGATGCTTTAGATAGAAATAACTACAAGGGTATCAAACTGCTGGATCAGGTGATGAAAGTTACAGAGAGGGTCATAGCCCAACTAATTAGAGAGAGAGGTAGCCTAGAGAGTAATTCCGACATTACTTTACTTGGAAACAGGTGAGCATTGGCAACGGGAAGGGCATCCAGCCATCAGAGTTCTGATAGCTGGATGGCTCAATGAATTCTGTTTCACTCATAAAGGCCTAGAGAGTTATATATATATATATATATATATATATATATATATATATATATATATATATATTCAATATTTTACATCATATTTTGATATATATATATATATATATATATATATATGTATATACTGGGGGAGGAAAGAAGGAAGGAAGGAAGGAAGGAAGGAAAGAAAGAACAGAAAGAAGGATAAATAAAACCATATAGACTTGGAAAAAGATATATCTAGTAAATGTAAAATTTAAAAAGAAAATTAATGTTTGAATTATATATAATGATAGATATCACTTGAATGAACTAAAGGTGTGTTTCTGCCAATGTTTACATCGGTATGCATGCTCTGTAACTATATTTACAAGGGAATTTTTAGAAAAAAAGAAAAAGAATAAAAAATAGTTCAGAATTACAGAGAAGACAGGATTCCTTGCATTTATTACAATAAAGGTATCGAGATTGAGAGAATCAACCAATCTAAATTAAATTGTTTATTGTGGTCTTTTAGATACCAAATTAATTTACTAAGTCCTGTACTGTTACGTTTATTCCTATCCCTAAATGTAGAGTAATGATTAGAAATTCTTTTAGATAACTGAGAAGATGAACTGCCAATATAATAAATTACTTCATTACCAGAAGTAATTTTACACTGGTATATAGAATTTTTAATTTTAGAGTTACTTGACATAAACTTGATTCTGTTGTAATTGACTTCACATACAATAACCTTGTTATTAATATTTCTAGGGGGATGGATGGTATTAGCTAAATTAATGTTAGTATTAGTAAATGTATCAATATTTAACAGATTAATATTATGTGAAGAGATAATTTGTAAGAGATTTTTTTGTGTTGGAAAAACCAATCCTAACCGTGTGCGAGTTGATAATAAAGTAATACCTAGAATTCTTTGGAAAATTCCTAATAATAACTTCACAAAACTGCAATGTAAGTTTAGATATAATTTGACCCATAAGGAATAATTAACCAAATGGTTTTACTATTAGTTACCTTATTATTAGTGTAACTATCTTTGAAAGACATAGATTTACCTTCAGAACGAAAATAGGAGAATAAATAAGGGTTATCTCCCTTCCTCTGTTTGGTGTTGGAGTATAAGTTAAAATTAATATTGTTTATATCCTTACAACTAGATTTCATATCTCCATTAGTAAAGGTAGAATAAGATTGAATGGAATTAATGTAGGTAACTTTCTCTGTATAACCTGCTATAAGTAAGGCAGAGTTATAAAATTCGGCCTTATTGAAAATGTCAACATTAGCAGATAACTTAGACAATCTAAATTAAATATTCTTAACTAAGTTCCTCGCAATTGTCCTAGAATGATTACTGAATTTGCAAATATACTTAAGATTCGTTGATGGTTTGTGATACAGGAAGTACGAGTTATTGTGTAAATTAAGTGTAATATCTAAAAAGTTGGCCTTCATTACATCATCATCAAAAATTATGTTTAAGCCCATTCTACGGAAAAACTTAACTAAACTATTCTTAACTTTCAGGGATAGGAATAAATGTAACAGTACAGGGCTTATTTCTCCTGCAGCTGCCTTACCAGAAATATAGCATCAGTGGTGCTTTTCCCTGGCACAAACTGAAACTGCATCTCATCTAAACTGACTCTCTCCCTAATTAGTTGGGCTATGACCCTCTCCGTGATTTTCATTACCTGATCCAATAACTTGATACCTCTGTAAGTATTTGTATCTAAAGCGTCACCTTTACCTTTGTAGCAGTTGACTATGGTGCTGCTACACCAATCATTGGGTATGGCTCCTTCGTGTATTACCTGGTTAACAATACGGGTGACTAGGCTATAGTGCAAGTGTAACATCATCCATGCAAACACATTTCTCTCCTACGACATCACGATTCTCTCTCACACACTGTCTTGCAACACAAAATACCTCAAGTCTTTGGTCTTCACGGTGCAGAACATTGGCAAATTTTTCTTGTCTGCTTCCCCTCTGGCTAAATAAACCTGTCACCTAGCTTCCCTTCTGGCAGTCTGATACAATTCCCTGCTACCACCATTCTTCCAGTCCTTCTAAGCCTGTTTCTTTTGTCTAATAGTCCTGTCAACAACATTGTTTCACCACCATGTTATTTTGGATCGAGAGGGGACTTTGAACCATCCACAGATCTGGTCAGTGGCCCTCAGCAGGTTGTCCTGTAGAAACCTCCAGTTGTCTTCTACATCGTGTTAAGCTATATCCCCCTCTATTTTGTCAAAGGCTTCGAGTAATAAGTCTCTAAATCTCTGTGCATTTGCAGGATCTTTAAGCTTCCAGACTCTTCTCCTCCATACTGGTCGTTTTCTGGGCAACCACTTAGCCCTGATCCTGAAGTCACTAACTACTAGTCTATGTTGTGGGGTACATTCTTTGCCTGGGAAGGTTTTGGCAATTATAAGCAGCCATCTTTCCCTTTTCCTGGCGAGGATGTAGTCAATTTGGCTAGTGTGTTTGCCAGAACGGTAGGTGACTAGGTGACTGGCAGGTTTCCTGAAGTTAGTATTGAAAAACAATAAGGTCATTTGCATCACAGAACTCCAGCAGCCTGGTTCCCTCCTCACTGTGGGAACCAAAACCATAGCCTCCATGTACGCCATGGAAGCCCCCTGAATATTTTCCAACATGACCATTGAAGTTACCAGCCACAAAGAGAAGTCTCTGTCATTCGTCGACGAGGTAGTCTGCAAGAGGGTGTCATAAAATCGGTCTTTCTGTCCATCGGGTAGCCCGAGCTGAGGGGCATAGGCCGAAATAATGGTTGCTAACTCATGGTGAAGGAGTAATCTAATCTTAAGTATTCTATCACATACTCTGGCTACCTTGATTGCCTTATCCACCCATTTCTCTGCAAGAAGTATACCGATGCCCCGGACCCTGTCTGTGTTCCCTGCCCAGAAAATCTTGTACCTGTGTTCTTTGCCTGTGAGGAACCTAGCGGAACCTCCTCTCCACCTTACTTCTTGGAGGCAGCAGATATTGAGACATTTCCGTTCAAGCATCTCAACAATCTCACCAGACCTATTTTTCAGTGTGCCGATGTTGAGAGTGCCAACCCTGAGGGTGTGGGAGGTATGGGCCTGTAAGACCCTGGGGTGGGGAACAGCAGCGTCATGTACCTGAAAAGAAAGCTCGCATTTTGCAGAATTCATATGGTTTGCGATTTGATTTCTAATAAAATTTTCAAGGAGTCAAAACAAATTGTTTGCTTTATATTTGTTTTTTTCAAAATTAGATATATTATATTATTAGGTTGTTCCGAAAATAATGGCCGATAGATACATAATTTTATTCTGGAAAAATTAATAGAAAAGTTGTGATTAGTCAAAGTATGAGCCGTGAACAGCTATGCATCTCTGCCATCGATCAACGAGATTTATTTATGCTTTGTTGATAAAAACTTATTGGCTTTGATATTAAAAAATCTTTGAAAGCTGATTCCACCTATGGTTTGGACCTGAAAGTTTTATTACTGAAAAACGTGTTTAAATGCTTTCAAAAATGGTAGTCAGACGGTGAAAGATCAAGAGAATATGGAGGATGTAGTAAAGTTTTGGATTCCAAGTCTGTGAGTTTCTGCAGCATCATTCTTGCAACATGTGAGTTGGCATTATTATGGAGCAGAATTGGGCCATGCCAGTTCACCGATGCAGATATAGTTTTTTGCAAGTGAGCATGAATTTCAGCGAGTTGATTGCAGTAAAGCTCTGCTGTAATGCTCTGACTGGCTTCTAGAAAGCTGTAATGGTCAACACCAATTGCAGACCACCAGACAGTCACCATAATCTTTTGCTGATCCAACTTTGGCTTTGGGAAATATTTGGGGGACTCATCACAATTAAGCCATTGACCTGATCATTTATGGTTATCATAAAGGATTCACTTTTCATCAAAAGTGACTATTTGGTCAAGAAAAGGATCATTGGTGTTTCGCAGAAAGAGCATCGAGCAGACTTCAAAATGCTGAATTTTTTGATTTTCATGTATGTATCATCATCATCATCATCATCATCATCGTTTAACGTCCGCTTTCCATGCGAGCATGGGTTGGACAATTTGACTGAGGACTGGTGAAACCGGATGGCAACACTAGGCTCCAGGCTAATTTGGCAGAGTTTCTACAGCTGGATGCCCTTCCTAACGCCAACCACTCAGAGAGTGTAGTGGGTGCTTTTACGTGTCACCCACACGAAAACGGCCACGCTCGAAATGGTGTCTTTTATGTGCCACCCGCACAAGCCAGTCCAGGGGTACTGGCAACGATCTCGCTCGAAAATCCTACGGGAGCCAGTCAGGCGGTACTGGCAACGGCCACGCTCAAAATGGTGCATCTCATGTGCCACCCGCACAAGAACCAGTCCAGGGGCACTGGCAACGATCTTACTTGGCTTGCCGGGTCTTCTCACGCACAGCACATTTCCAAAGGTCTCGGTCAGTAGTCATCGCCTCGGTGAGGCCCAATGTACGAAGGTCTTGCCTCACCACCTCAGCCCAGGTCTTCCTGGGCCTACCTCTTCCATGGGTTCCCTCAACTGTTAGGGTGTGACACTTTTTCACGCAGCTATCCTCATCCATTCTCACCACATGTCCATACCAGCGCAATCGTCTCTCTTGCACACCACAACTGATGCTTCTAATGTTCAGCTTTTCTCTCAAGATACTTACACTCTGACGGGTATTCACATTGACATTACACATCCAACGGAGCATACTGGCTTCATTCCTTGCGAGCTTACGTATGTCCTCAGCAGTTACAGCCCATGTTTCACTGCCATGTAGCATGGCTGTTTGTACGCATGCGTCATACAGTCTGCCTTTTACTCTGAGTGAGAGTCCCTTTGTCGCCAGCAGGGGTAAGAGCTCTCTAAACTTTGCCCAGGCTATTCTTATTCTAGCAGCTACACTTTCAGTGCACCCACCCCCACTACTAACTTGGTCGCCCAGATAGCGGAAGCTATCGACTACATAAATATACATACATACATACATACATATATATAAATATATATACATACATATATATACAAATATATATACATATATATGAATATACATATATATATATATATATATATATACATACATTATATATCTATCTATCTATATATATATATATATATATATATATATATATATACACACATACACAAATCATCGTCATTTAATGTCAGTGTTCCATGCTAGCATGGCCAGGCTGAAGCCTGCACCAGACTTCTGTGAATGTTTTGGCAAGATTTTTACAGCTGGATGCCCTTCCTAACACCAACCACTCAGCAGAGTAGGCTTAGTGCCTTTTATGTGGCACAAGCACAGGCGAGGTGAGTAGTGCTTTTTTACATGGCACAAGCACAAGTGAGGTTAGTATTAGCAAGGTTTTTACAGCAGGAGGCACTTCTGAACACCAACCACTTTATAGTGTGGACTGGGTGCTTTTAAGTGGCACTTGCACTGACAGGGTTACCAATTATTTGTGAGACAAAAACTTTTAAGATAGGAGGAGGCATTAGAGGAAATGAGGATGAAAAGGATATAGTGAGACAAATACAAGTGTCTTGCTGTAGAGGAAGTATAAGTTTACGTGGCCAGAGAGAGAAAGATCAGGAAGGAAGACAGAAACATATATATACATGCAAAAACACACACGCAGATATATATATATACTATGGAGATGTACTTGCATAGCAAGTGACCTGATCTGAGATTGTGTGCTGGAATGAAAACAATTGCAGCGTGGAAGGTGTCTATAAGCCATTTAAGAAACACACAAAAACCGTCAGATTCACTTCAACATTTAAATTTAATTTGTGTCAAAATATTTTCATCGCTTTGGCACCGCAACCTGTTCACTGACAAAATTCTGTGCTGCATCTCTGACAAAATTCTTCTGCAAGAAGTATACCCATGCCCCCTGACCCCGTTTGTGTTCCCTGCCCATAAAATCTTGTACCTGTGTTCTTTGCTTGTGGGGAACCTGGCGGAACCTCCTCTCCACCTTACTTCTTGGAGGCAGCAGATATCGACACATCTCCGTTCAAGCATCTCAACAATCTCACCAGACCTACCTTTCAGTGTGCCGACATTGAGAGTAATTTTGTCAGTGATGCCGAACAGAATTTTGTCAGTGAACAGGTCGCGGTCTCAAAACAAAAATATTTTGACACAAATTAAATTTAAATGTTGAAGTGAATCTAATGGTTTTTGTGTGTTTCTTAAATGGCTTATAAACACCTTCCATGCTGCAATTATATATATATATATATATATATACACATTTTAATAATATATTATTATTAGTATCATGAAATCAATATTGGAAAATTCATGAGAAGGTAAGTAGCTTGCTTACGAATCACATGGTTCCGGGTTCCATCCCACTGCATGGCACCTTGGGCAAGTGTCTTCTACTATAGCCTCGGGTCGACCAAAGCCTTGTGAGTGGATTTGGTAGATGGAAACTGAAAGAAGCCCGTCATATATATGTATATATATGTGTGTATATGTTTGTGTGTCTGTGTTTGTACCCCCAACATCACTTGACAATCAATGCTGGTGTGTTTACGCCCCCGTAACTTAGCAGTTCGGCAAAAGAGACCAATGAAATAAGTACTAGGCGTACAAAGAATAAGTCCTGTGGTCGATTTGCTTGACTAAAGGCAGTGCTCCAGCATAGCCACAGTCAAAACAAGTAAAAGAGTATATGTATAGAGTAATTATTGTATTAAAATTATAAGTAAAGATACATGTAAAAATATATGTAAATATGTATATGTATAAGTATAAATGTATAATATAATAATAATATATATGTCAGTTTAAAAATTTTGAATTAAGTTTTAAAGCATCTTACGATCGTTTCACAAAAGCGCTGTCCTAATAATGGAATTCTATATTGAGAAGCATTTATGGACAACTCTTCTGCTTTTCAGAGATATAAAGTTTTAGAAATGTGTAATTTATCGAATGTTTTTTTTTTTATACAGATATGAAGTGATAATATAAAAGGTGATTGCTTGAAATATTTAAAAATTAAAAGTTACTGTTTTGCATTTTGATAAGTACACTTAATGTCAAACTTTAATCCATATTTTCGTATTTTCTTCTTTGGTTGGTCCACTACTGTGATTCATAATATTTGTGTGTAGAATCCATTATATTATCTGTTTATGATATTTGGTAGATAAACTTTGGTATGATACTTTTGTAGTTCATATATAACTCCTTGGTTGTTCTTCTGTGGCAATCCATGAATTGTATATAGAATCCATTCATTGTCATTTTAAATAATATGATGTCAGGTTATGTTGGATGTTATAAAATTATAGATTGGTCAAAATTTTTCTTTTATATTTTATGTTTTTATAATTGGAAGATGCCAATTAGAATTAATTTTGATTTTTAAATTTAATGTAATTGTAATTGTCTATTTGTTATAGATTAGATATTCAGTGGTTCTAATTCTAAGAGTATCAGTTCATTCTTTATTTAGTTTATAAGTTATAATCAAATAATTTTAATTATAATTTATTAGCTATCAGTCTATTTGTAAGTATCACCTAATATTTTGAAAACATAAAAAGAAAAAAATGAAAAGAATTTATGTAGTCATTAATCTAAATCTTTATTCGATCTCCTATAATATTTAAAGGTTTTATAAAACCTGTGTCTCCACTTTGGAGCAAGGATGGCACAGAATTATTAAGAAACCCTAAAGATATTGTTGTCAGATGGAAAGAACATTTTGATGAGTTGTTCAATAGATCCAATGAAGTTGATGTCTCTTTTCTTGATAATATACCTGAGAGACCAATAAAACATCTTATAGCAGAAGTTCCAAACCTGGCTGAAATAAAAGCAGCAATCAGGAAATTGAATAATGGAAACGTCCCTGGTATGGATGGAGTAGGTGCAGAGATATATGAATATGGTGGTGATCATCTTTGTGCAATGTTGACGGATGTGATTCAAAGGGTTTGGCAAAGTGAAGAGGTTCCTCCGGATTGGTGTGATGCAACTATGGAGATACTATATAAATCTAAAGGTGGAAAGGATGTCTGTGATAATTATCGTGGCATCTTTTTGTTAACTGTTGCTGGAAAGGTCCTCTGTGGGTTTAGGGATAGAAGGAGTAATATGGATATATTTTCGGCTAGACAGTTGCAAGAGAAGTGCATCGAAGAGGATATGGATTTATACCAGGTTTTCATTGACCTAACAAAAGCGTTTGATTCTATCAATAGAATTGCACTTTGGGAAATCCTAAAAAAGCTAGGATACTCTGAAAAATTTATGACAATGCTTAGACAATTTCATGACAAGATGGAAGTGTGAGTTAATGTTGGGGGTACCTTATCAGATCTAATTTCTGTAGAAAATAGTGTAAAGCAAGGTGATATTCCTGCTCCTACACTGTTTGCTATATATTTTACAATAGTCTTTCAAATAGCTTTTAAAGATTGCCCTGAAGAGGTCTATATAAGATATAGGACAACAGGAAAACTGTTCAATCTCAAAAGACTGTGCCGAAACAAAAGTTTTGCTTTCTCACCTTGTTGAGTTTCTGTATGCATATGATTGTGACCTGTTGACATATTCTCAGAAAGATATGTAGTACATGGTGAATGCGATTTCTGCAGCGTGTCAAATAATGAATCTTAAAAAAAACTGTTATAATGTACCAGCCTGCTCCCTCCAAGATGTATGTGGAACATTTTATAACTGTGAATGGTCAAAGGTTGGAGACTGTTCCTAGATTTATTTATTTAGGAAGTACCTTGAGCACTGCTGGTCTTGATGATGAAATTTCACACAGAATCAGCAGGGCTAGTAGTGCTTTTGGTAAGCTTGATAGCATCTGTGGAAACAACATAATATATCTTCACAAATTAAAGTTAAGGTATATAACACATGCGTCCTCCCAGCTTTGCTATACGGAAGTGAGGCACGGGTTGTTTACCGTAGGCAGTTAAGGCAATTGGAGCGATTTCATCAATACTGTCTGAGAAAAATTTGGGGGATAAACTGGAAAATGGCCATTAGTAATGTGGAGGTGCTTGAGAGGAGTGGCAGTAAAAGTATAAAGTCAATGATTTTGCAAAGACGTTTGAGGTTGTGGGGGGGGGGGGAGACATTTGATAAGCATGAGTGATGAGTGACTGCCCAAGCAGCTATTGTATGGAGAGCTGGAAGATGGGAGGAGACCAGCACATAAGTCTAAACTAAGGTTTAAGGATAGCCTTTAAAATGCTCTAATACAGACAGGAATTGCAGCTGGTATTTGGGAAAGGGAGGCACAAGACCATGATGGATGGAGGAAGATAGTGCATGATGGTTGTTCAAGGTTTGAGATGGAGAGAGTGAAATATGAGAATTAGGAGGGGGCTTAGAAGGGGGGAACCTGTGAAAAGTGAGAGAATGTTGCTTTTCATGTGTGTGGTTTGTGGGTGGAGGTGTTTGAGTCATGCAGGCCTGGTGAGCCATCAAAATTCTCACAGAAATCGATCCATGATAAACAACAAGCGCCTCTTATTTGGAGGTCTAAAAAGACATGTTAAGAGAGTGCATATGGTGACACCTATTTCTCTTGCCAGCCAGCACAGTTGTCTAGTATGTAATAAAATGTGTGAAAGCTTTGCTGAGCTTAAAAGTCATATAAGGGCATCACATGGCAACAATCATGAATCATTTCAGTAAGTCTTCTTGGCAATAGCTTGTCTCGTGTAACAAGGATGCAGCTGTGACATATATAAATGCATGTATGTATGTGTGTGTGTGTATATATATATATATATATATATATATATATATATATATATATATATATATATATATGGGAGAAGATGCACAGTTCATCAGGTCCAGCCTCATCATGTTCCTAAAGGTCAAAAATGCCCTCTTTTACACCGACAAGCTTGATAGCAGACTTTTATCAATTCGCTACCTCGGACCTCAGAGCACTAAAACTGGTGGAGGAGGTGGTGCTGTTGGTGGTAGCAGCAGCGGTGGTGGTGGTGGTGGTGGTGGTAATAATAGTGTTTCTGGTGGCAACAAATCTGCCACCGCTCCCAGCAGTGGTCAGTCTAAGATTAAGCCTCGGAGTGAATCACCACCCAAAGCTAATCCGAAGCCTGACCCGAAGCCTAAAGAGTCAGGTAAGCATGAAAACAATCCATTGACGGCTACAGGCTGATGCATGCCTGTTTCTACCTGCTTCTTCCTCATCGGCGTTGGTGTTTGTGTTGGTGAGACCTGCTTGCTTGTGCATACTTGTTTCTCATTTTCCACTGCTGATGTCATAACCATCATCATCATTGTAGTGGTTATAATTGTCATTGTCATCATCCATGAATGGGGTTTAATGGCCAATCCCAATCGGTCGGGATTCGCAATATGGGTCGTTCTATTTTGTCCTTTCGATCGTTGAATACAAAATTTTGTCCGAGGTTGACTTGCATTTCATCCTTTCGGGGTCAGGAAATTGTCAGTAGAGTACTGGGGTTGGTGTAATCAGCTTATCCCTTCCTCCGAAATGGATGCCCTTGTGGCAAAATTTGAAACCATTATTATTATTATCATTATCATCATTATTATTATTTGTGCAGGTGACACATAAAAGCACCCACTACACTCTTGGAGTGGTTGGCGTTAGGAAGGGCATCCAGCTGTAGAAACTCTGCCAGATCAGATTGGAGCCTGGTGTAGCCATCTGGTTTCACCAGTCCTCAGTCAAACCGTCCAACCCATGCTAGCATGGAAAGCGGACGTTAAACGATGATGATGATGATATATATATATATATAAACTACACTCTCTGAGTGGTTGGCGTTAGGAAGGGCATCCAGCTGTAGAAACTCTGCCAAATCAGATTGGAGCCTGGTGTTGCCACCAGTCCTCAGTCAAATCGTCCAACCCATGCTAGCATGGAAAGCGGACGTTAAACAATGATGATGATGATGATGATGATATATATATATATTAAATTCAAATTACGATAAACATAAACAAAGAAACGAAGTTTGCTTTTAGAAGCATTGAGATGTCTTAGAAAGTTAAAGAAGTGATTTTAAATTCTCAATCGTAGGATAATGCTAATAATATAGCCTGAACAGGATAAACTACCCCTATTTTGCAGAAAAAAGTGTAGGCGATATATATATATATATATATATATATATATATATATATATATATATATATATATCAATTGAAATAAGAGCCATGACGCAATCCTATATATTAATAAAACTTGTTTATTATCCTATGTGCATTTCGATGCAAGATCCCGACTCACTCTTGTCTGAGATAAGAAATTAGGGCCTTCCATCTCTTCAGGGCCAAGTTACATTAATCCACAACAGACAACATTATTACTTGTACTTAAATTACATGTCTATAAAAAAGTTCTAATCAGGTTGTTACGACATGAACATATTGAAACTGCTTGAAATATTTTCATCGCTTTGGCACCGCAACCTGTTCACTGACAAAATTCTGTGCTGCATCTCTGACAAAATTCTTCTGCAAGAAGTATACCCATGCCCCCTGACCCCGTTTGTGTTCCCTGCCCATAAAATCTTGTACCTGTGTTCTTTGCTTGTGGGGAACCTGGCGGAACCTCCTCTCCACCTTACTTCTTGGAGGCAGCAGATATCGACACATCTCCGTTCAAGCATCTCAACAATCTCACCAGACCTACCTTTCAGTGTGCCGACATTGAGAGTAATTTTGTCAGTGATGCCGAACAGAATTTTGTCAGTGAACAGGTCGCGGTCTCAAAACAAAAATATTTTGACACAAATTAAATTTAAATGTTGAAGTGAATTGGAGCGATTTCATCAATACTGTCTGAGAAAAATTTGGGGGATAAACTGGAAAATGGCCATTAGTAATGTGGAGGTGCTTGAGAGGAGTGGCAGTAAAAGTATAAAGTCAATGATTTTGCAAAGACGTTTGAGGTTGTGGGGGGGGGGGGAGACATTTGATAAGCATGAGTGATGAGTGACTGCCCAAGCAGCTATTGTATGGAGAGCTGGAAGATGGGAGGAGACCAGCACATAAGTCTAAACTAAGGTTTAAGGATAGCCTTTAAAATGCTCTAATACAGACAGGAATTGCAGCTGGTATTTGGGAGAGGGAGGCACAAGACCATGATGGATGGAGGAAGATAGTGCATGATGGTTGTTCAAGGTTTGAGATGGAGAGAGTGAAATATGAGAATTAGGAGGGGGCTTAGAAGGGGGGAACCTGTGAAAAGTGAGAGAATGTTGCTTTTCATGTGTGTGGTTTGTGGGTGGAGGTGTTTGAGTCATGCAGGCCTGGTGAGCCATCAAAATTCTCACAGAAATCGATCCATGATAAACAACAAGCGCCTCTTATTTGGAGGTCTAAAAAGACATGTTAAGAGAGTGCATATGGTGACACCTATTTCTCTTGCCAGCCAGCACAGTTGTCTAGTATGTAATAAAATGTGTGAAAGCTTTGCTGAGCTTAAAAGTCATATAAGGGCATCACATGGCAACAATCATGAATCATTTCAGTAAGTCTTCTTGGCAATAGCTTGTCTCGTGTAACAAGGATGCAGCTGTGACATATATAAATGCATGTATGTATGTGTGTGTGTGTATATATATATATATATATATATATATATATATATATGGGAGAAGATGCACAGTTCATCAGGTCCAGCCTCATCATGTTCCTAAAGGTCAAAAATGCCCTCTTTTACACCGACAAGCTTGATAGCAGACTTTTATCAATTCGCTACCTCGGACCTCAGAGCACTAAAACTGGTGGAGGAGGTGGTGCTGTTGGTGGTAGCAGCAGCGGTGGTGGTGGTGGTGGTGGTGGTAATAATAGTGTTTCTGGTGGCAACAAATCTGCCACCGCTCCCAGCAGTGGTCAGTCTAAGATTAAGCCTCGGAGTGAATCACCACCCAAAGCTAATCCGAAGCCTGACCCGAAGCCTAAATAGTCAGGTAAGCATGAAAACAATCCATTGACGGCTACAGGCTGATGCATGCCTGTTTCTACCTGCTTCTTCCTCATCGGCGTTGGTGTTTGTGTTGGTGAGACCTGCTTGCTTGTGCATACTTGTTTCTCATTTTCCACTGCTGATGTCATAACCATCATCATCATTGTAGTGGTTATAATTGTCATTGTCATCATCCATGAATGGGGTTTAATGGCCAATCCCAATCGGTCGGGATTCGCAATATGGGTCGTTCTATTTTGTCCTTTCGATCGTTGAATACAAAATTTTGTCCGAGGTTGACTTGCATTTCATCCTTTCGGGGTCAGGAAATTGTCAGTAGAGTACTGGGGTTGGTGTAATCAGCTTATCCCTTCCTCCGAAATGGATGCCCTTGTGGCAAAATTTGAAACCATTATTATTATTATCATCATTATTATTATTTGTGCAGGTGACACATAAAAGCACCCACTACACTCTTGGAGTGGTTGGCGTTAGGAAGGGCATCCAGCTGTAGAAACTCTGCCAGATCAGATTGGAGCCTGGTGTAGCCATCTGGTTTCACCAGTCCTCAGTCAAACCGTCCAACCCATGCTAGCATGGAAAGCGGACGTTAAACGATGATGATGATGATATATATATATATATAAACTACACTCTCTGAGTGGTTGGCGTTAGGAAGGGCATCCAGCTGTAGAAACTCTGCCAAATCAGATTGGAGCCTGGTGTTGCCACCAGTCCTCAGTCAAATCGTCCAACCCATGCTAGCATGGAAAGCGGACGTTAAACAATGATGATGATGATGATGATGATATATATATATATTAAATTCAAATTACGATAAACATAAACAAAGAAACGAAGTTTGCTTTTAGAAGCATTGAGATGTCTTAGAAAGTTAAAGAAGTGATTTTAAATTCTCAATCGTAGGATAATGCTAATAATATAGCCTGAACAGGATAAACTACCCCTATTTTGCAGAAAAAAGTGTAGGCGATATATATATATATATATATATATATATATATATCAATTGAAATAAGAGCCATGACGCAATCCTATATATTAATAAAACTTGTTTATTATCCTATGTGCATTTCGATGCAAGATCCCGACTCACTCTTGTCTGAGATAAGAAATTAGGGCCTTCCATCTCTTCAGGGCCAAGTTACATTAATCCACAACAGACAACATTATTACTTGTACTTAAATTACATGTCTATAAAAAAGTTCTAATCAGGTTGTTACGACATGAACATATTGAAACTGCTTGCAATATCGGTTAAGAAAACCGTTATATAGTAGAGTAACTAAGTAGAATTGTTAACCTAGGATATTAAATAACTACATGCATACAACGCTGTTTCATCAAATAAAAACCGTTAGAGGTTTGAAAAGAAGGTAAATAAAATAATACAAAGAAAGAAAAATTACCTATTATAGATCTTAACAGAAATACAAATTAATGGTCAAAGAGAGGTAAATCTAGCAAAATAATATTTTTGATCTACATAATTCACTCCATTGTGATTAACCCTATCAAATAATTATATTTATTTTTAAGTTTAAAATAGTTTTGAGACATAATTTAAGGATATGTAATCAAGATAAATTATAAATTATAAATTATAAAATAAAATAAATTAGGTAACATTCAAATTGCAACTATCAAAAATTTAAATATACATTACATTAACTTAGTAGTGGAATTAAAATACAATATTAATGAAGGATGGGATTTAACCAATAAGGCAAACAGTAAACAATTATTGCGATACCATCGATACAAAAATACATAGAACTATAAATGATAAATCAAGTAACTAAGATCAAAAATTATAAGTGTAAATTTAGAAAAATGTTATATGAAAATAAAACTTAATCCATGTTAAATTAATATCATTGTATGGATTTAACTAACCCCTCCAAGGTAGATTTCTAACTAAAATATGCAAATGTATGCTTCATCACATGTTTACATCTGTAAGCTCTATATGTAATTTGGTTAACTAGGTTACCTTTGGAGAAAAGTATGAAATACAATTCTAAATTACAGAGGGAGCAAAATATGTTCATGTCATAACAGCCTGATTAGAACTTTTTTATACACATGTAATTTAAGTACAAGTAATAATGTTCTCTGTTGTGAATTAATGTAACTTGGCCCTGAAGAGATGGAAAGCCCTAATTTCTTATCTCAGACAAGAGTGAGTCAGAATCTTGCATCGAAATACGCATAGGATAATGATCAAGTTTTATTAATATATAGGATTGCATCATGGCTCTTATTTCAATTGATATGCACCCAAAATTGTATCACCTGTATGAAAGTCATTATATTTAAACAAAGTATAAACAACTTTCCAAGTGAGAATTTTGCAACTTTGGTAACAGTTACATTCCTAATTTTACCAAAATATTTGGTAAATATTTAAATACACACACACATATGTATATAAAGACAGGTGGTGTAGACAACAAACAGATGCATTAGTTTAATGCTTGGGAAGTGAAAAAAGTCTTTAATGTTTCAAGCCTACACTCGAACACAGAAAGAAACAAGGAGAGAAAATAAAGAATGTGTAGTGGCTAGTGATCTATCATGGCAAATGCCGGACAGACGGGTCACACAGGTGAGCTAGGAAGAAGGGGAGATAATAAAGTAGTAGTGATCCCAAAACGAAGGTATGCGTGCGTGTGTATAAGAGAGCATGTATGTGCATGTGGAAGAGGGCTGGTGACCTTGACATGTGCGTGTGTGCATGTGTAGGTGTGTGGATGATGGTGTGGGTGCTGGGAAGTGGTCAGTGCTCAGCTGATACTCATTTTATCAAGTACTGAAAAGGTAAAAGGCAAAGATGACCTTGGCAGAATGGAGGGACAGACAAACTCAGAATGTTGAGAAAGACGAAATATATAATATTACTTGAAAATTGTTTTATGTACTTTTGGCACATTTAAGCTTATATAATAACTTTTTCATTTTCAATATTTTTTGAAAAGATTAGCATCATGGCACTCATCTTGATGAATTCTATCATATGAGCTAAACAAAATCAAAATTTACAAAATAAAGTTACACAAAAACAAAGTGTTTAGGTTCTGAATTTGCTTTTAGATGTTACCACTGTTTTTGGCCCCAGTAGTTTTTCATATTAAATTTATTTTTTTATATAATTGGTATCATGGGATTCCTGTAGTTGAGATCTAGCAGAAAAGTTAAATTTATATATAGTTTTCTCTTGAAAGAAGAATAATTTCAAGCGATTTCAAGCATTAAATTTTGAAAGTCAATTCAAGCATTAATTTTTTTTTCACTGGTCTTTACCTCAGTACTTTTTTCTATTAAATATTTTTGCATATAAGTAACATGGATAGATTCCTCTCACTGAGATCTATCATATAAGCTAAAATAAAATATAGATTTCTTTAAAAAGCAAAAAATTTGGACTCAAAGTCGATTTCAGGTGTTGCTCTCTTGTTTCTGACCTAACATATTTTACTGGAAATTTTTTCTACCAAAGCAATTTTCAAATATTGTAGCTAAAAATGTAGCTTAGGGCGTGACCAATCTAAAAATGCAAACATCATCTAATTTGGTTAAAAACTGAGTTAGTGACAAAGTATAGAAGTGGTCGCCAGTGAGTAAATGTTGACCTTAAGAACAATATTCACACACAGTAGTGTGTGAATGATACACATATACATATATAATGTATGTACACACACACATGTAAAAGGAAAAACGCAAGGGAGAAAACCAATTTTACAATAATTCAATGTGAAGCATATGTAAACCAGATGTTAATGGTTTACTAAGGTGGCTAGTGGTCTACTTTGAAATACAGATGAGATATGTTTTTTTGAAATGTGGACATAAAGAAAAAGTTTTGCTCCAAAAAGTTATGTATTCATTGGAAGTTCTCAAGTGTTTTAAGTAGATACAGGTTTTGAAGCAAATACACTGAACCATTTCTAGACTGGTTAACATAGGGTATGTATTTAGACATAATTTTCTATATGATATTGAAATTGGTCCCGTCATCTTTAAGTTTACAGATTAAAGCTTTATGGTGGAATAAATTATTGTTTTGACCAGGAAGCCATGGGTAGCTATTTGCAAGATATGTGATTTTTAATTTAAGATTATGTTAAATGTCTTAGCTGATCGAGTGCTTTGAAAATTTATGAACCTCCTCTTCACCCCCACCCCATCCCTTCTGAACTGATTTTGTCTAATTGTTTCTAGCACCACTCACTCAAAAACAATACCAAACACCTTTATGGTTAAAAAGAATAAAAAATTTTGAGAATTTATGAACTTTTTTGAACTCCACCTCCCACACTCAGTACCAATTTTAGCCAATTTTTTTTACACTGCGCACTTAAAAACAATAGTAGAACCCTTGGTAGTTAAAAAAACAAATGTTTGAAAATCAGCAATAACCATTACAATACTCACTTCCTTTATTTTCAAACAAAAAATGAAATACAGTTCTATATTTAAGAGATGAGGAATTATTTACATTATTTACATTATTTACATTTGACGGATATTTGTCCTCATCTTGTTTGTTGTTAACACAACGTTTCAGCTGATATACCCTCCAGCCTTCGTCAGGTGTCTTGGGGAAATTTCGAACCTGGGTTCTCATTCCTAACGATGTTACTATTATTATATTATTATTATTATTATTAATCAGGTCGCTGCCGTGAATCGAACTCGGAATCTTGGGGTTAGTAGCCCGCGCTCTTAACCACTACGCCATATGCCCGTGGCCAATTATGGAGTGAATTTTAGGGCTTATAAACCTATTATTTTTCTATCCTTCCTCAATACCAGTTCCCATATGCTATTCATATCTGCACTCGGTCTGCTTAGGAGGTTGTTGTGTCCTAGCATATGTGCTGCTTCTCTTAGTTTTCGTATTTTCCGGTGTTGTTCCCTGTCTATTATTTTAACTTCATCCTACAGGGGGGTTTAGTCAACATTTTCATCAAGTTTGTTGACAAAATGTTGACTTTCTGTGTAGAAACTACCTACTTCAGTATGGACACTGATATATATCGACAAGAAGATGGTTTAGCTATGGGTTCGCCATTATCACCGATAATAGCCAATATATACATGGAATACTTCGAGAATTTGGCTTTAGGATCAACACCACTAAAACCAACCCTATGGCTGCGATACGTTGATGACACCTTTATTCTCTGGCCCCACCAGCAAGATGTCCAAATGCTATTAGATCATGTGAACTCAATAAATCCATCCATACAGTTCACAATGGAAAAGGAACAGAACAATCAGCTGGCATTCCTGGACGTATTAATAACACGCACCGAGTATGGATTCAGGACATCCGTATATCGCAAGCCAACCTTCACTGGACGATACCTTAACTTCAATTCCCACCATCCATACAGTGTAAAGAGAGGAATTGCTCAGTGCCTAAAACATCGAGCAAAGAATATAAGTAGCGATCGTGATACCCACCACGAAGAAATGATCAAGCTCAGTAACAATCTATTAAGAAACAACTACCCCCAAGAACATACTATCTACTCCAATTATGAAGAAAAGAGAGGATGAAACCAATAAACTGTCTACAGTCTACCCTATGTGAAAGGCCTCTCCGAAAAGATACAAAAGATATGCGGCCCATATGACATCAGGGCAGTATTCAAGAGCAATACAACACTTCGCAAATATCTCCTTCGGGTAAAACCACCAACAGAAGAGAATATGACCAAAAACTGTGTGTACTCCATCCCATGCAGCTGTGGTAGGTTATACAAAGGCAAAACATTCCGCGCCCTCAAAATAAGAGTAGAAGAACATCGCAAAGCTGTGACACGAGGAGATATTGATAAATTGGGTATAGCTGATCATGTATGGCAAAATGGAGACCACATCCCCTTGTAGGATGAAGTTAAAATAATAGACAGGGAACAACACCGGAAAATACGAAAACTAAGAGAAGCAGCACATATGCTAGGACACAACAACCTCCTAAGCAGACCGAGTGCAGATATGAATAGCATATGGGAACCGGTATTGAGGAAGGATAGAAAAATAATAGGTTTATAAGCCCTAAAATTCACTCCATAATTGCCCACAAGCATATGAAGTAGTGGTTAAGAGCGCAGGCTACTAACTCCAAGATTCCGAGTTCGATTCACGGCAGCGACCTGATTAATAATAATAATAATATAATAATAGTAACATCGTTAGGAATGAGAACCCAGGTTCGAAATTTCCCCAAGACACCTGACGAAGGCTGGAGGGTATATCAGCTGAAACGTTGTGTTAACAACAAACAAGATGAGGACAAATATCCGTCAAATGTAAATAATGTAAATAATGTAAAAAATGAAATGTAATTTAAAAACAATAGTGTAATTTTAAAAAAATCCTTTCATTAACCCAACCTAAATCCTAAAATTTCAGTGTTTTTTTCAGAATTTTTTCCATCACAGTTTTAATATATGGACAGCCTGAATCTGAAATTTGTTTCTGTTTATAATTTCAAAATAATTTTCAAACAAAAAAGTGTGATTTAAAGGAGATTTAGGTGATGTTTTTCACACCTCCCACAACCACCTGGTACCTTCTGCGTTTCTTTTTCACTATGACATGTATTGATATTTTTCAATATTTTGCTACCCATTAATACATTTTATGGAATGATGCAGCAATCAAGTCCATGTGTGTGTGTGTGTGTGTAAGAAAAAACATTGAATAACAGAAAAACATATTATTAAAATAAATTATCTTTTACATATCTTTTTTAAATCACATTGTTGCCCTAATGAAATTCCTTATACACATGCATACATACACACTAACAAACACACACACACCCAGCATGACCAATATACTTTTGTAGAGAGTGACAAAGTTTACCATGAAGAGAGAGAGAGAGAGAGAGAGAGAGAGAGAGAGAGAGAGAGAGAGAGAGAGAGAGAGAGAGAGAGAGAGAGAGAGAGAGAAGAGAGAGAAGGGGGTATTTTTTGTTGTGACAGATATTGAAATTTTAAAATAAAGTGAAAAGTTTAAAATTTGATACAGTGATGTACGTTTCACACTGAAATTGAGCTTGTGATTTATTTATTGTAGAAATGTTTTAGCAAAATGTTACAAAGTTTGATCATTTTAACCAAATCAGAAACCAGGATTTGCATGTGATAGCTGTCATAAAATGAAGAGGAACATTAGAAGATGAAGTTTTAAACAAAATGAAAGCAATGGATGATATATATATATATATATATATATATATATAAAGAGAGAGATAGACAGATAGATAGAGACAGAGACAGAGAGAGAGAGTGTGTGTATGTGTGTGTGTGTGTGTGTGTGTGTGTGTGTGTGTGTGTGTGTGAGTGTGTGTGTGTGTGACAAAGAGTCTGGTAAAAGTAAAGAGATGGTGACAGAGTGTGAGATTTGTGGATTTAAAAGTTGAGTTATTTCTTGTAGTAAATTATATATATTTTTTTATTATTATTTACTGACAATATTCTCTTCAGGATGCAGATATTTGAAATCAAATTTGTTATTCTGAAGGATGCACCATTTCAGAGCTTTTCATCACGAAACAGACATTCATAACCACATACACTTGCATTCATATAGTTTCTATCAGTTTATCTATTTATCTATCTATCTATCTATCTATCTATCTATCTATCTATCTATATATATATATATATATATATAGATAGATAGATAGATAGATAGATATAGAGATATACATACATACACAGAGACACTCACTCAAACATCAATTTTACTTCACAGACATCCTTGGGGGCTTATATTGAATAGTTTACCCTCAAATTAATCTACACTTCATGGTCTTTTCTATTCTATATCATATATTTAATTGATTGTATTACATCATATTGTATTGCATTATATTATTATTGTTATATTACCACATATTTTTGTACCTTAAATACATTCCACTGCTTAACTCATATCTCCAAATCTTATTTCGCTAGGTAGAAACTCCATAAGATGTACCCAGTGTAAGTTATGGACACATAAGAGGTGCAGCAACATCAAAGGAAGATTAACCAAGAAGATAGCTTTCGTGTTTTGCAGATGCACAGAGGCAATAAACACCACAGATGCTCACAAAACAGATTCTATCACACTCCAGGGGGAGAAACTAGTTGATCAAGTTAGTAGTGGGAGTGTTACCACTAGAATAAAAATAGCCTGGGCAAAGTTCAGAATGCTTTTACCCCTACTGGTGACAAAGGGCCACTCGCTCAGAGTGAAAGGTAGATTGTAAAATGCATGTGTGTGAACTGCCATGCTTCACGGCAGTGAAACGTGGGCTGTGACTGTGGAGGACATGCGTAGGCTCGAAAGAAATGAAGCTAGCATGATCCGCTGGAGGTGTAATGTCAGTGTGCACACACGACAGTGAAAGCGCCCTGAGAGAAATGTTGGACATAAGAAGCATAGGATGTGGTGTGCAAGAGAGACGTTTGTGCTGGTATGGTCATGTACTACAGATGGATGAGGAGAGCTGTGTGAAGAAGTGCCACTCCCAAACAGTTGAAGGAATCCAGAGTAGAGGTAGACCCAGGACGACAAGGAATGAGGTGGTAAAGCATGACCTTCAAACGTTGGGCCTCACAGAGGCAATGACGAAAGACCGCGACCTCTGGAGATATGCTGTGACTGCGAAGACCTGGCAAATAAAGTGAGTTCACGGCTGTATCCTACACCATTTTCGCATAACCAGCCCTCGCCCATTCAAAAGTACGTTGGATCATAGGGCGACCTGCTGTGCTTGAGGAGACCTATTGAGTCAGGTACAACAACATCAAAATGAAAATCAAATGGAAATTGTAGTTGATACCCGTGCTGGTGGCACGTAAAAAGCACCATCTGAACATGGTCAATGCCAGCACTGCCTTGACTGGCTTCCGTGCTGGTAACACTAAAAAAGCACCAACCAATCGTAGCCATTCCCAGGCTCCTCAGGCCCCTGTGCCGGTGGCACGTAAAAAGCACCCACTACACTCACGGAGTGATTGGCATTAGGACGGGCATCCAGCTGTAGAAACATTACCAGTGCAGCTTCCTGGCTTACCAGACCCCAGCTGAACCATCCAACCCATGCTAGCATGGAAAACAGATGTTAAACGATGATGATGATGATGATGATGTAATCACTTATATCAAATCCACCTTTCCCAACTAAATCCACTGCCATGTTACTTCATTTATTGATTCATATTTTATTTATCTTATTTAATTTAAACCTTTTTTTTTGGCCATAATTTTCCTGATTTATAATCTGTTTTGCATTGCTCTACCAATGATCTTCAAACTTTGGGCCTCACAGAGGCAATGACTAGTGACCGAGACTTTTGGCGATATACTGTGCTTGAGAAGACCCAGCAAGCCAAGTGAAATTGTAATCATGGCTGATGCTGGTGTCATGTAACTGGCATGTAAAAAGCACCTTTCAAGCATTGGGCCTCACGGAGGCCAAGTGGCTGATGCTGGCAGCATGTGAAAAGCTCATGGAGGTAATGACGAACAACTGAGACGTTTGGCATTATGTCATGACTGAGAAGACTCATCAAGCCAAATAAAATTGCAGTCATAGCAGATACTAGTGTCATGCAAATGGCACCTGTGCTGGTGGCACATAAAATCACCCATTACACTCTCAGCGTGGTTGACATTAAGAAGGGTATCCAGCCATAGAAACCATGCCAAATCAGACTGGAATCTGGTGCAGCCTTCCAGCTTGCTGGCCCTGGTCAAACTGTCCAACCCATGACAGCATGGACAACGGATGTTAAATGATGATGATGATGATATGAGCGTATATATGTATGCATCATCCATTTGCTCCTCCTGAATTCAGAAGTTGGCTTGCCAAAACTTTTCAGCTCCCTTTGTGTTGTACTGCATCAGTTCACAAATGTCTTTGATGGCTCACTTACCCTTCATATGTCATGTTAAAATGGTCTTGGTCAATGACTCAATGCACAACATTCATTCCAAATACAATAGTTTAGTGGACTTCATTCTTCACAGATAGTGCTTTTGGACTTTCAGCTTGTCTAGTATTACAGCATTTGTTACCCTCTCTTTCCAGCTTATGCTGCATAATGTACAAAAGATCTTCATTTAAAAAGCATTTATCTTCTTTTCCATTGCTCTGTTCTCTGTCTAAGTTTCTGCCCCTAGAGGGCAACAGGCATAACATAAGTTTACTAGCTACAGTTTTAGGTGAAGTGTTATACCTTTTGAGGTGAAGACAGTTTTCATTCTTATAAACATAGTTTTAGCTTTTATTCTTTGAGTAACTTTTGCACAATGACCTTCTTGATTTAATGTTTGTCCTAAATGTTATCTGCTAAATTATTAACTCCTCCTTAGCAAAGGTGGAGGTATTGTTTTCAGTCGTGTTTGTTTGTTTGTCCATGAACAAGATATCTCAAGAACCGCTGGATGGATTGGGATTGATCCAGTACTAGATAAGGATTCTGGATTATTTGTTATATTTACTTTACTTTACTTTCAAGTCTTTCTCTGATTATCTCCCTTGAAAGCATGCTCATGGTTTCCATGTAAGTTACGGTGGCATTGCCATTTCCAAAATTTTATTTTCATTTCTCTATTACTCATTTTACTCGCGTCTCTATCTTAGTAGAAACTGATGGATAAAGAAATCAAACTACATAAACAGAAGCAAAACTGTTCAAAAATTAAATAACACTAACATATAGGCACAGGAGTGGCTGTGTGGTATGTAGCTTGCTTACCAACCACATGGTTCTGGGATCAGTGCCACTCTGTGGAACCTTGGACAAGTGTCTTCTACTATAGCTTCGGGCTGACCAAAGTCTTGTGAGTGAATTTGGTAAACAGAAACTGAAAGAAGCCTCTAAGGGATAATTAAATCCAAAGGGGCTCCTGGTGATTACCTGAGTAGGTACAGTCCTTTGTATGAGTAGCAGGTAGTTTGGTGGGTAAACTGTAGTTTAGGTTATATATGAGAAGAAACTGGATGTAAATAACAAGGAGAAACTTGTCATTTTCGCTGGTATGCCTTTAATTTAATTAACAAAGAAAGAGGTAGCATTTACGGACCTATATAAACTAATATTCGATAAATACATCCCTAAGCTAAAAGCTAGAATAGCCCTAGAATTATGGTCTAACACATATGAAACCATAAATTGGTTATCCAACATACAAAACACGAGCAACTACAAATTAATACAGATAGACATAGTAGATTACTACTCCTCCATTAATCCTACAATCCTCAATAGTGCCTTAATATATGCTAAAAATACACGCAATTAAATATGAAGGAAATAAATGTAATATTAGGAGCGAGGAAATCAGTTATAAGCTTTGATAATAAACTCTGGGTATGAAAGGATACTCCTCACTCTTTTGATATCACCATGGAAGCCCCAGATTCAGCACAGGTAACTGACCTGGTAGGCATCTATTTGCTATCATACATACAAGAAGAATTCCCAGAACACAAAGGCGGATTATACAGGGACGATGCCCTCTTCATAATAAAGAAACCCTCAAATAGGAAATTAGGGCTTATCAAGAAAAAACTACACAAATTCTTTAAAAGATTTGGACTATCTATTTCTATTAAAAAGGAACACACCTCTATTAGCTACTTAGACGCAAACTGCAACCTAGCCACAGGACTCCATGAACCCAATACAAAACCCAACACAAACCTCAAATACATAAACACTTCTAGTAACCACCCAAACTTTATTAAGAGAGGCCTAGTATATAGCATTAGCAATAGAATATCACGCCTCTCTTCCAACATAAATATATTTAATAAGCATAAGGAAATTTATAATTACGCACTACAGAAAGCAGGATTTAAACAAAAAATTTAATTCCTTGACCCTAATCACCATACAAGTAACCCAAATAACAGAAACCCACTCACTAATACCATTAACACCAATCGCACACCATGCATCACCACAAACTACACTGACAACAAGAACAGTATGGGTAACCCCAATAAAAACAACACCAATATGAACAATGCCAAGGCCCAAAGACAAAGCACCAATAAGAACAAAAATAACCACAACACTAATACCAATAAAGTGATAATCAATAAGATTAACAATATTAACACAATTAATAACACCAAGTACACAAATACGCCCAAGAATAACATTAGCTATAAAAATAATAATATAAACCTACACATTGGTATGAATAAAACTAAAGCACCTCAAAGAACTAATATGAACACTGTTAATAACAAGAAAACCATGTCATCTAGTCCACATAAATCCTATGCAACACCAATAAAACAGACAAAAGTAACAAGAAAGTGAAACCTATGGAAATGAGCTAGATAGCCATAACCTTACCTTCACACAACTCACAAACAAGGAGGGTAGCTTCTATACTAGAAAAAAGAATACAAAAAATAAACAAAATAGTGATAAAATCTGGCTCGTAATTCCCTACACCATGCACCACAAATCAAACATAGTTCACTCATTAATGAAAATCATAGATAAACACTTAAACATTAATGATAAATATGCAGTATTATTTAGGAATAAAATTAGAGTAGGCCACAACTTGACCAATAACTTAGCTACAATCATAGCCTCAATAAATAATAAAAAAAACTAGACAAATTCTATGAAACTGGAAAAATTGTGAACAATAAAAACAGTAACCAACCAAATAACAAAACTAAGCCCACCACTATTCAGCACAGGTAACTGACCTGGTAGGCATCTATTTGCTATCATACATACAAGAAGAATTCCCAGAACACAAAGGCGGATTATACAGGGACGATGCCCTCTTCATAATAAAGAAACCCTCAAATAGGAAACTAGGGCTTATCAAGAAAAAACTACACAAATTCTTTAAAAGATTTGGACTATCTATTTCTATTAAAAAGGAACACACCTCTATTAGCTACTTAGACGCAAACTAGCCACAGGACTCCATGAACCCAATACAAAACCCAACACAAACCTCAAATACATAAACACTTCTAGTAACCACCCAAACTTTATTAAAAGAGGCCTAGTATATAGCATTAGCAATAGAATATCACGCCTCTCTTCCAACATAAATATATTTAATAAGCATAAGGAAATTTATAATTACGCACTACAGAAAGCAGGATTTAAACTACTAACTTAGATAAAGACCTGAACAGTAATAGCCCCCCACAACATAACATGAACACAGATATACCTAATAATTTATGTGGCTGCAGGGATAGAACAAAGTGCCATTTCTCAAATAGATGTAAAACAAACAACGTAGTTTACCAATGTGACGTGCACACAAATAGCCAGGTAAAATCATATATAGGCGCTACTAAAAACCAAATGATTCTTAGATATAACGCACACCAATCTAGCTTCAGAAATAGGAGTAAGGCTAATTCAACTGGGCTCAGTAGATATATTTCGGAACTTAAGAATAAAAAATAGTTTATAGATTAAACTGGTGTATACTCGCAAAAACAACCTCATACAACACCACCAATAGAAGCTGTGGTCTCTGTTTATCAGAACGCCTAGCTATCCTAATGGCTAAACAAGCCCTCCTCAATAGGAAATTTGAGAACCACATTTTTTGTTTTCATGTAGCCCTCTGTGTCTTTTCAAAGTATCAGTAAAATAGTAGGACCTTCTAAAAATCCCCACACTAGCATATTCATCTATGTAAGTCTAATTAGCTGGGAACCACCTTAAATACTTACACATAAACAGTCACCCTCCAGCCCCACTTGCCCTCTACATTCCATAATAATTTATTTTACATCTACATAGGGCCCCGTTTATCACTATGAATCTCCTAAACTTTAGTCATTTACACCCTCCCTAGTGTAAATAATCTGGTTTCAGTTAGCTCCCTTTTCACCTTAAGTTAGAGTTATCTCCTTCACTTACACCGCTGGTGACTAAAACTCACCACTGATTAAAACCAATTTAACACACATGTGCGCAAAAAATGTGCTTAGTCAAACTCTGGATTCCACACCAAGATAATATACACCCCACTTTAATTACCCAGCGGAACCATAAACTAACCAATCTACTACAATGGAATCCATTCCCAGTGGAATAATCAACTTAAGAACATAATATAATGTAAGACTAACAAATTTTGACTTTATTACCATTACCAATGTATCAATTTATCTTTCGCATTCAGAAGATATTTACTAAAACTAATAAATTGAAATGATTGTAAATGCTACCTTCTTTTGTTAATTAATTAATTAAAGACATACCAGTGAAAACGACAAGTTTCTCCTTGTTATTTACATCCATTTTCTTCTCATATATATATATATATATATATATATATATATATATATATATATACAGAGAGAGAGAGAGAGAGAGAGAGAGAGAGTGTGTGTGTGTGTGTGTGTGGTGCAGGCATAGCTGTGTGGGAAGAAGTTTGCTTCCCAACCACATACTTCCAGGTTCAGTCTTGCTGTGTGGCACCTTGGGCAAGTGTCAGCTACTATAGCCATGGGCTGGCCAAAGCCTTGTGTGTAGATTGGATTTGGGAGACAGTAAGTGAAAGAGGCCTGTCCTATAAATATATGTGTATATATATATATATATATATATCTGTGTGTCTTTGTGTTTGTAAGTTTATGTCCTTGTAACTTAGCAACTTGGTAAAGAGAAACAAACACAATAGGAACCAGGCTAAAAAAAGTATTGGGGTTAATTCATTTGCCTAAACACCTTTCAAAGTGGAGTCGAATCACTGAAACAAGTAGAAAATGATAAAAATATGTATGCATATGTGTATATACATACATACATACATACATATATCTACATGCACACACTTGAAGCAAAGAATCACTTTAGAGTGCAACACAACCAAAAATTGGATTCCAAAGTGGGTTTCACATGCCACTGCAGTATCCAGTGTAGTACAATGTGGGGCATCCACTTTGGGATAGGTTAGTGTGTGGAATATGAGCCAACTAATAGAAATAATAATAATTTAGCAGAAAACATATATGGTATTCAATGCTTTATAGGACATACATGCAGGATACTGATGAAATATTGTGCAGGATTTCACAATATTTCATATAACTGCTGCGTAATTACTCTAGCATTTTGTTGAAACATGTGTATGTCCTATTAACCAATGAATAACATACGTGTTTTCTGCTTGTTGTTGTTATTTGCATATACATACATGTGTGTGTGTATTTATTTGTGCACACTTCTGTGGGTGGGTACACACCAACTAAACTATATCTGGTTAGACCTTATTTCCCTAACCCTTCTTGGTTCCAAATCCCTGGAACTATAATTGTGGCCTAACACATACCAATTAACACGGTCTGATTCATCTCTATCAATGATGGTGGTCATTGTGTTTGAGTCAATATGTAAGATAGAGGCTTAACTCTCTCCATGTTATCCCCATGGTAAGATTCGAATACAGTTGTGTAAACAGACAAACACTCATTTATTTACAGTTCCAACTACTTACAGCAGATAATTATACTTTTTATTCATTTATTTGTTTCAGTCAGTTGACTGTGGCCATGCTGGAGCACTGCCTGTAGTCGAACAACTTGACTCCCGGACTTATTCTTTGTAAGCCTAGTACTTATTCTATCGTCTCTGTTACCAAACCACTAAGTTACGTAGACATAAACACACCAAAATCAGTTGTCAAGTGATGCTAGTGGGAGATACATAAATGTATACATAAATATATATATATATATATATATATATATATATATATATATATATATATATATATATATATATATATATATATATGACGGGCTTCTTTCAGTTTCCCTCTAGCAAATCCACTCACAAGACATTGGTTGGCCCATAAACAGATAAATGGAATAAAGTAGTTCAATTTTAGAATTTTTGATCCCTTAAAAGACAATGCTCTATAAGCTTTACCAACTACAAGTAACTAACAGAATTTAAAAGAATGTTAGTAAGGTAAATCACTTGTTTAATATTTTCAACATAAAATTATATTTTCTTCTTCAGCATTGGTGTTTAGAGAAATTGTTCAAAATATGACTTACCTCATTATGAAGAACTGTAGAGCACTGTGTTTTGGCACAATCCAACATCTCCTGGACAGTATTCTGAAAAAAAAAAGGAAAAATAACAATCTTTAATTTGTTTGCATTTTTTAAAAATCAACAGAGATTTTTCTTTACTGCTTACTAATTATCTATATTATCCACTCACAAAATATAATAGAAATTGAAGAGGAACTGAAATTCCAAGTGCTTTCTTCCTTTCTGTGTGTGTATGTGTTAATGTTTGTCTTTATGCCAAGTTATATATAAAAACAATTTAACATTATACTGAAGGTCTACTCAATACTTTATTACCCTGTGCACCTAAGTGAAAGCAAGGTATTGTAATCACTTGTCTTTGTCTGTGTTTTTGCAAAATTACTGGAAAACGGCTGAGCGGATTTTCACTATATTTGGCAGAAATACTCATTGGGTGAGTGGCTCGAAATGATGAAAATTTGGTTTGATTATCTTCATACATACATAGATATGTGACTCTGTGTATGTGTAATGATGGATTCGAGGGTTTCATTTATTTATGAGTCAATTTCTTAATTGCACCAGAGTATAAATACCTATAATAGTGATACTTGAAAAACAGAAAAATCGAACTTACAAATTTCCTGGTAAGTGGTCATATTATTTATATCCTACAATGAACTACAGTACATTTGACTCACCTGCCATCTCTGAAAGACGTTGAAAACACTAAAATTCTATGCAATATTTTCTAAAAGTATTTCATTTTGTTTACTATCTTTTTCATAATCATTTATTTAGTCATATGCAAAATGTATGTTGAACTTTCCAAAACAACCTCTGATTTTCTTTGTCAACTCATATTTTAGCATTTCACTGTAAAACCATTGAAATAGAAAGTTTTTTTTTTGTGAACATCTATGATTCTTCAGTGAAAAATTAGAGAAGAATTTTCATTTTATGTTATTTTTTCTTAATTTTAATTCCAACCCCCCTAAACTAACATTCAAATTTCTTTGCTAACTAGTATTTTAACATTTTTGCGAGAACCAGTTGAAACATAAGTAGCTTCTTCAGTGGAAATGAAAAATAAAAATTATCTTTTCACTTCTTTGATCATATTTCCTTTAACTTCAATCATATTTTTTGGATAAAAAAAAAAATTATCTGCGCATATGGTATGCACTATCCCTCTGATGCCTTTTTTTATTTTACAGTGTGTATTTATTAACTTTTACAAGGAAAACTTTAACAGTGACTTTAAAATTTAATCTCGATTGGTTTCATCAGATTGTGGTTTACTTAGTTTCTTTTTGATTTTATACAGTCTTTGTGCTGTTGTTATTTGGAAGTAAATGGAGCTCGGGTGAGGTGTAAGCAGACTGGGAAAGTAGCTGTGTAGGAAGAGGGGATTGAAAAGGATACAAGAAATTTATGTGTTTGTAGGCTGTTGGTTGATAGAAAGTTACAGTGAGATTTATTTTTGTGTGATGTAGGAATTTTGTTATTGTTTAGCATTCAGTCATATGTGGAAGTCAAGGTGTAAACAGATATATCAAATTCAGATCATGACATTCTTTGTATAGACAGCTGGGTTTTTAGTTGCATTTTAGGGTTCACAAACCTCTGTCTGACATATGCTGTATGACCAACTGATTTATCACATAAATAATACTACACATGTTTGATGTCTTGCAAACATAATCATAATAATACTACACAAAATAATAAAGAAAAAACAAAAGAACATTAGCTAGTTCAATCTTCTCACCAACATGTGTATTCCCACATGAATAGATAGTTTATTCTTCAAAATACTTCAAGAAAAATAAAAAGCAGCATGAAAATATGCTCTAGAACAACTTTGAAAAACTGTAACCAATTATAACCATCAAATTCTTTCAAAATATGAAAACCAAAAGAACACACTTAATGACACCAATTGCAAACACTCCAGTTTGTCCTCTAGATGGAAATATCTCATAAGTAACATTATCTATAGCAGCTGTAACCAGCAAACCAGTTTGAACCATGTTACAATCAAGACGTGGTTATATCTATGTATATATATATAGTTGGAATTTACAAAAACAAAAGACGAAGACAGGTGTGTAAACGACAAATAGGTGTATTAGTTTAACGCTCGGGAAGGTGAGAAAGTCTTTTACGTTTCGAGCCGAGACTCTTCAACAGAAAGGAACCCTAGAAAATAAACAGAGAGAGAATGAAAAAAAGCTTCAGTAGCTAGCGGTCAATCATGGCGATGGCCAGACAGGAGAGCTAGGAAGAGGGGGAGATAATAAAGTAGTGGTGATTTCAAAACGAAGGTGCACATGTAGGTATATGTGAGAGCATGTGTGTGTGTGTGCATGTGTAGGTGTGTGGATGATGGTGTGGGTGCTGGGAAGTGGTCATTGCTAGTGTGTGATGTGGTGTGGTGTTGTGTGGTGTGGTGTGGCGTGGGTGCTGGGAAGTGGTCAATGATATTGTGTGCAGGGTGGTGCAATGTGGTGTGGTGGTGTGTGGTGTGTTGTGGTGTGATGGTGATGTGTGGTGTGGTGGTGTGTGGTGCAATGTGGCATGATGTGGTGTGGTGGTGATGCGAGGGTGGGGGGTGGGGATGCAAGGGTGAAGTGTGGGTTGGGTTGAGGAGTGGGTATGTGGGAGTGGGGTCTGAGGATGGGAGTGGGGTATATGGGAATGGAATGTGTGGGGTGGGGGATGGGATGTATAAGGATGATATATATATATATATATATATATATAAACATACACACACATATATCTACATACATACACACACATATATATATATATACACACACACACATATATATACACACACACACATATATAAACACACACACACAAACACATATATACACACATACGCACACACACATACACATATATTTCATTTTTGTATTTGGTTTGCAAGATTCTTTATGTAAATTCATGTGTTGAAGCATACTTCGCATCTTCTTTTATCCTTAATTTTAATTAACATATATATTCTAACCAAAAATCATTCACTGCTGAATTATTTGGTTATTAATATGTGCTGAGATAAATGAACTAGATCTTTTAAATTTTGATTTGTGTATAAGTGTAGACAGTTGTACATGCACTGCGGAAGTATCATGTTCCTGGGGTATGTAGATATGTTTATAATTACATGCATATGGTTGTACTATGCTGATGAGGAAAAATGGACTTTTTCCATCAATCTGAAATCAATTGATCCAGAACCTATTCATGAATCTTTTCTTATATTTCCTTGTTCTCGGTGCATGTTTACATGAGGTAGTTTTGCGCCATTTGGCATCTTCTTTTAGTATGAGGGTTAGCCTGTTGTAAGACTCGCTTTTTGCCCTTAACATGGTTTTATAAATATACTTATAAAATTATATATATATATCATGTACAGAGACGCTGTCAGTAAGGTGAGGGTTAACGAGTACAGTGAAGAATTCTGGGTAGAGGTAGGAGTTCACCAAGGTTCAGTCCTCAGCTCCCTCCTACTTATCATAGTCCTCCAGGCTATAACAGAGGAATTCAAGACAGGATGCCCCTGGAAGCTCCTTTATGCTGATGACCTTGCACTAATTGCTGAATCACTATCAGAACTAGAGTAAGAGAATCAAAGGGCCTTAGAGTCAACCTAGCTAAAACCAAAGTCATAATAAGTAGGAAGGTAGACAAAACACAAACCCCTTCAGGTAGACGGCCCTGCTCGATCTGTAGAAAAGGCATAGGTAGAAACTCTATAAGATGTACCAAGTGCAAGCTATGGACACATAAGAGGTGCAGCTATATCAAAGGAAGATTAACTAGGAAGTTAGTTTTTGTATGTGGCAGATGTTCAGGTGCAAGAAACACTGAAAATGGGCAGAAAACAACTTTGGCCACATTCCAAGGGAGAAAAACTAGACTTAGTTGATAGCTTCCACTATCTAGGTGACCAAGCTAGTAGTGGGGGTGGGTGCACTGAAAGTGTAGCTGCTAGAATAAGAATAGCCTGGGCAAAGTTCAGAGAGCTCTTACCTCTGCTGGTGACAAGGGGCCTCTCACTCAGAGTAAAAGGCAGACTGTATGACGTATGTGTATGAACAGCCATGCTACATGGCAGTGAAACATGGGCTATGACTGCTGACGACATGCGTAGGCTCGCAAGGAATGAAGCCAGTATGCTCCGATGGATGTGTAATGTCAATGTGCACACTAGACAGAGTATAAGTGCCTTGAGAGAAAAGTCGAACCTAAGAAGCATCAGTTGTAGTGTGCAAGAGAGACGATTGTGCTGGTATGGTCATGTGGCGAGAATGGATGAGGATAGCTGTGTGAAAAAGTGTCACACCCTAGCAGTTGAAGGAACCTGTGGAAGAGGTAGGCCCAGGAAGACCTGAGATGAGGCGGTGAGGCACGACCTTCGTACATTGGGCCTCACCGAGGCAATGACTTCTGACCAAGACCTTTGGAAATATGCTGTGCGTGAGAAGACCCGGCAAGCCAAGTGAGACCTAAATCCAAGGCCTCTGCCAGGGGTGTAGCCAGCCCACTTATGCGTACCTTCCTTCATTGGACACTAAAACTCCGCTTGCGAAGACCTGTTCAGGCAAGTGAAATCGAAATCGAACTAAATTCGACGACTGGCACCCATGCCAACATCGTCTCCTTCATTGGACACTAAACTCGGCTTGCGAAGACCTGTTGGGACAAGTGAAAGCGAAATAGTGATGGCACCTGCCATAGCAGATGTCTGGCTTCTGTGCTAGTGGCCCGTATATAGCACCATTTGAGCGTGATCGTTACTAGCGCCGCCTTCTTGGCATTTGTGCTGGTGGCACGTGTAAAGACATTCAAGCGAAATCACTGCCAGTGCAGCTGGACTGGCTCCTGTGCAAGTGGCACGTAAAATACACCATTTTGAGCGTGGCCATTGTCAGTACTGCCTGACTGGCCTTCGTGGCGGTGGCACGTAAAAGCACCCACTACACTCTCGGAGTGGTTGGCGTTAGGAAGGGCATCCAGCTGTAGAAACTCTGCCAAATCAGATTGGAGCCTGGTGCAGCCATCTGGTTCACCAGCCCTCAGTCAAATCATCCAACCCATGCTAGCATGGAAAGTGGACGTTAAATGATGATGATGATATATGTCTACATAACAGCCTACTAACAACCCTATCTGTGTATATATAAACTGTGGGTATTGGGGTATGACTACCTTCTATGTATATTTCCTATTTAGTACTGGGGATGTTTCATTTATGAGGACATACTCCTGTATTTATCAGAGCGTTGGGTCCTTTGGGTACTTGGATAAAATACGGATGTCAAATTGACCCATTGTGCCTCCATGTTTGGTTTTGGCATGTTGGTAGAGTATGGAGAACTGTTTTTAGTCATCATATTGTCTCAAATGTCCATTTATTCTCTCCGCAATGCTTCTAGATGTTTCACCTATGTATATCATGTTTTTGTCTTTACAAGCACCATATGCTGTAGACTACATTTCTAGTTCTACAGTTAATGCCAGGGTTAATCTTACATACCATGCAGTTATCATTGGTGCATGTGTTCTTCTCAAAGGGGTACATCCTACATAGTTGTGATGATGGAGCTCCCTGGCTTTTCAATGGTCTTAATGTTGAGTTTGGCCTCCTTCAGAGCGTTCCTAAATCTTTGGGATAGTTTTCCATGGGCTGTGGCCTCTACAAACACCACTCCTTGATATCTGTTGGTCTTATACCACATGTTCACTCTGTTTGCTTTGTCACAAACTCCTTGTATCCTATTCCAGTCCTTGCTTCTATATCTAGGGCAGGTACTGCTGGTTTCATTACATATAATGCTATTGTAGTGACGTCATATTGGCACCAAAAGGCATAGTCGCCATTGCTGAATCCTGAACCACGCATGCGTGGGTTTCAACATCGAAGCGTTCCCGCTATTAGTCTGCCTCTTTACCAGCGACTAAGCAAGACGTCTAAGCAAGCTCTCCCATTTGAGTGTGGTTGAACCAAGTTGTCTCTACAACGACACCAGCTTGAGGAACCGTACATCTACATTTCAGGCTACTCTAAAACCGGACAATTGGAAGCTGTTTTATTTTCCACCGTACAATAAATATTTGTTGTTGTTGATCAGTATGGAGTTTCTGCATTCAGTTCACTTCTAATTTAATATAGGAAAGTTAGGTGTATATCTAATGATATATAACCCACTCTCCTAAAGTGGTGACCCCGGCTAAAGAACGACTGCAGCCACGAAGATCTGGACTAATCAGCATCATCATTGGTATGAGCAACACGAGTTTCTGGCTGCCGACGCCATCATCGTAACTAACGACTTTTTGAACAATTTCACAGTGAGATATTGACTCTATAGCATTTCAGACTACACAAACTCACATTGTGCCAAGCTAACACAGACGTTTTTTTTCTTTCTTTCTGACTGTTATTTTCCATTTCCTTTCAGCACGTCAAGGTGGGTTTTCAAAGAAAAAAAAAAAAAAAAAATTTTTTCTCCCGCAGACAGTACAAGCACACAACCAAACACACTACAAAAAAAAAAGAGAAAGGCAACCACATTGTTTTTTTTGTTTTTTTTTAGCGAATATTTCTTTTTCTTCTTTCCTTTTCCATTTTGGTTCTTATTGTGCACATACATTACAGAGGAAAACAGAAAGGTACAGAAAAAAATAGTGTATTTCCTTTTCCATTTGCGGTGAAATCTTTTGGCCTTTGCATATTTTACACGTTTTTCGTTATTGTTTCTTCCTATTTTACCTTTGACGAAATCATTTACCGATATGTGTGCATTGCCAAGCCTGCCTTCATTCGCCGGAGAGACTGACGTATTTTTTGGTCAGTTAGAGAATTTTTTGGGGGCACATGATGTCTCGCCCACTCGGAGGCTATCTTTAATGCTATGCAATTTGCCTTCGTCGCTTCTAAAAGTGTCAAAGGATTTTATCACGACTCCGAAAGACGACGTGACCTACGATGAGGTAAAGACTGAGATATTGCGAAGGACTGCCAGATCTGCCACCAGCAAGTTTCATGAGCTGATGGCGGATGAACAACTAGGCGATAGAACTCCAACAAAGTTTTTAACTCATCTACGCGGTCTCAGCAGTGAATCAACTGATGGGCCACTTCTTAGAAAGATATTCTTTACACGGTTACCGTCGCAAGTCCAGACAATATTGGCAACGGCTTCGGAATCGAACTCACTAGATCAAGTGGCCACCATGGCCGATAGGGTCATGGAATTTTCAGTGAACCCTTCTCGACTTGTTTCAAATTGCTCTGAGTCCTCCACGGACACATCACGTATTGTTTCCATAGATCCTGCAAGGCAGTCCTCTTCAGTGTCCAATGAGGATTTGCTACGTAACATTCAGGAGCTCACTCGCACCGTAAATAACCTCTGTTTCTTGAGATCTCGTGGTGCTTCTCAATCTCGTAGCGTTTCCCGGTCTTGAAAATTTTCTCGAGATCGGGGAGCTACCTGGAAGAAGCAAGGTCTGTGTTGGTACCATGCAAACTTTTCAAACAAGGCGACAAAGTGTATTCAGCCTTGTTCGTTCAAGGTGTCGGGAAACAAGTAGAGGAGAAAGTGCGCACGTCCCTTTCCTCCACCCAACCTGTTTTTAATCGTGCAATATTCGTCCAGGACCAAGTGTCGAAGAAATTCTTCATGGTTGATACTGGTTCCTGTTGTAGTATTTGGCCGCTTCGTCTAACAGTCGACAAACCTCGCCGTTCTGAAATTGTTTTGCACGCAGTTGATTCATCTCCGATTCCTACTTTTGGTCAGCTTTCTCTACGTTTAGACATTGGTCTTCGCAGAGACTTTCAATGGGTTTTTGTCATAGCTGACATTCCACATCCCATTTTGGGTGCGGATTTTTTAAATCATTTTCAATTATTGGTAGATGTCCGACGTCGAAGGCTTGTCGATGACTCAACATCCCTTTCCACGCCGGCAAGGAGCTCTACCAATTCTCCTCTTAGCCCAGCATTTTTTATTGCCACTGCTGGTGACGTTTTTCATTCTCTTTTAGCGTCTGTTCCAGAGTTGGTGGATATTACTTTCAAGCCGGTTAAACCTGCACATTCCACCCTCCATTATATCACGACGACTGGTCCTCCGGTTTTTTCTCGACCACGTCGCCTAGCGTCTGATCGTCTTAAGACGGCCAAGGCCGAGTTTGAGCACATGCTTCAACTCGGCCTCATTCGCCCCTCCACCAGCCCATGGGCTACTCCTCTACATTTGGCCCGTAAAGGGGATTCGGATTTTCGCCCGGTGGGGGACTATCGGAGACTAAATGCTGTGACGATAGCTGATCGCTATCCCATCAGGAATTTGCAGGATTTCTCCGCGAACCTGCATGGATGCACCATTTTCTCTAAGATTGATCTGGTACGGGCCTATCATCAGATACCAGTAAATCCAGAGGATATCCCTAAAACAGCCATCACTACACCTTTCGGTTGTTTTGAATTTCTATTTATGAGTTTTGGTTTGCGTAATGCTACTAGCACTTTTCAGAGGTTTATGGATAAGGTCGTTCATGGACTTGATTTTTGTATTCGCTTATGTCGATGATATACTCATCGCTAGTGATACGGAAGAGAATCATCTCCACCATTTGTCGCAACTTTTTCAGCGTCTTCGCACTTATAATGTGAAGATTAATCCCGACAAGTGTCTTTTTGGGCAGTCATCCCTGAATTTTCTGGGACACTTGGTTGATTCTAATGGGATCAAACCTCTTCCTGCTAAAGTCGATGCAATTCAACGCATCGCACCTCCAACCTCTCTGTGACAGTTGCGCCATTTTTTAGGCATGGTCAATTTTTACAGGAGATTCATTGACCGGTGTGCATACAAACTACTTCCTTTGACGAGGCTACTGCAAGGCAATTCTAAGAAGGATGCTGGACTCACTCTTACTGATGAGGCGTTATCTGCTTTTGAGTCTGTGAAACAGGAGTTATCCTCCGTTCCTGTTCTTGCACATCCCGCTCCTGATGCTCTGCTTTCTTTATATGTGGATGCTTCCGATTCTGCGGTTGGTGCTGTTTTGCAGCACACTGTAGACAATCAAACAAAACCTTTGGCCTTCTTTTCTTGTAAATTACAGCCTGCCGAACGCAGGTATAGTACTTTTGATCGTGAGCTATTGGCGATCTATCTGTCGATTCGGCATTTTCAACACCAGCTCGAGGGACGAGAGTTTGTGATTTATACTGATCACAAGCCCATCACATTTGCTCTGTCCTCTAAAACGGACAAGCTCTCTCCTCGTGCTTTTCGTCACCTGGATTTTATCTCACAATTTACAGGTGACATTCGTCATGTGCCAGGGAAAGAGAACATCCCAGCTGATGCTCTTTCGCGACTCCCTGTGCATTCTATTTCCACTCCAATGGAAATTGATTTGCTGGCAATTTTGCAGGAGCAACCTTCTTTGTCAAGTTTAGATTTGACTTCGTCAAAATTCAGCAACTGTAAATTTGCTTATCTTCCGCTCCCTTCATCCGAGGGCTCTATATTATGTGACACATCCACAGGTTCTCCTAGGCCTTTAGTACCTACGAACCATCAACGTTCTGTGTTTGATGCCCTTCATTCTTTGTCACATCCGGGCATCTCAGCAACAGTAAAGCTTATCACTGCTCGGTTTTTCTGGCCCAATATGCGGCGATCAATTGCCACTTGGGCACGCTCTTGCATGAAGTGCCAGAGTGCGAAGGTCCATAGGCACGTTCGTGCCCCTCTTGGACAATTTCCTTCTCCTGAAGCCCGTTTCCGTCACGTCCATCTTGATTTGGTTGGACCGTTACCAGTGTGTCACGGGTTCTCATACCTGTTAACGTGTGTTGACCGTTTCTCACGTTGGCCAGAAGCCATTCCTATAGCAGATATTACTTCTGAGACTGTTGCCCAGACTTTCGTTTCTGGGTGGGTGTCGAGGTTCGGAGTACCGGTCAGTTTGACCACAGATCGTGGCCGGCAATTTGAGGCCGCACTTTTTCGTGACCTATCACGAATCCTGGGGGTGCATCATATACGCACCACCAGCTACCATCCCGCTTCTAATGGGATGGTTGAGCGGTTTCATAGACAACTTAAGGCCGCTTTACGTGCTTCGCCCAACCCGCAGTTTTGGGTTGAAATTCTTCCGGTTGTCCTCCTTGGATGCCGGACTGCGGTAAAAGCTGACCTGGGTTACTCCTCGGCAGAACTTCTTTACGGCACCACGTTGACGTTGCCTGGTGCAATGGTGGTACCAGACTCATCACAACCACCACACCCAGAGTCCTATGTTACTCGGTTGCGAGAGTATTTCTCCAATCTTCCATCTATGGGCCCCAGACAACAGTCACCTCCCTTTAGAGTGCCAGCAGACATTGAGTCTTGGTCTCATGTGTTTATTAGGGATGATTCTGTCAAAGGACCCCTACAAAGGACCCCTACAAAGGACCCTATCGTGTGCTTTCTCGCACTCCAAAGTTTTTCAAGGTCGACGCTAATGGTCATACAGAAATTGTGTCTGTCGACCGTCTGAAAAAAGCGTACCTTGACAAACCTTCAACTCCCGTGGATGACGTGCCCGTGTTTCAAATGCCACACACATTGTCAACGCCTTTACCAATGCATACACCAACATCAGCACCATCACAATCACACACACCAACAATTACACCGCCTTCGTCGTTGCAAAGGAATCTTAGCGAACCTTATGTCACTAGGTTTGGCAGGACGGTGCATTGGCCCAAGAAATTGGAAAAAATTATTTACGTTTAATTTATTGTGTTTTTACTGGACAATTTCAGTTTTTTTTATTGAACATTTTTCTTCCATTCAAAAAAAAAAAAACTATGTATCCGGTTCGTAAAAAGTTACACAAGGAAATTTGGAATGTCCATACGCGGGAGGTCGTGGTCAGTTGCGGAGCTATAGTTGAGCGTCGGATGTTAGTTTCAACCTGTTACCTGGTACTAGGTATCCTAGTTGGTTGGCTCTTGCTATTTTCCGTGAGGGGATGTCCCACTCATACAGTGAAGATAAAACCGAGTGTTTGATATATATATTTGTGTCGCATTTTCTGCGTGGTTTCGGTGGCCATCTCGCCTCAGACGTCCCTCCAAAATTTTTTAATTTCGTTTTCCACACTCAAGGGGGAGCCAATGTAGTGACGTCATATTGGCGCCAAAAGGCATAGTCGCCATTGCTGAATCCTTAACCACGCATGCGTGGGTTTCAACATCGAAGCGTTCCCGCTATTAGTCTGCCTCTTTACCAGGCCTGACAGCAACCAAGCAAGACGTCTAAGCAAGCTCTCCCATTTGAGTGTGGTTGAACCAAGTTGTCTCTACAACGACACCAGCTCGAGGAACCGTACATCTACATTTCAGGCTACTCTAAAACCGGACAATTGGAAGCTGTTTTATTTTCCACCGTACAATAAATATTTGTTGTTGATCAGTTTGGAGTTTCTGCATTCAGTTCACTTCTAATTTAATATAGGAAAGTTAGGTGTATATCTAATGATATATAACCCACTCTCCTAAACTATCTAACTTCTTTCTAGCTCCCCTGTAAAACCAAACCCTATCTTTCTGGTCACAACGAGAGAATTGCATGCAGTGCATGAAGTTCTGTACATGTTTCTTCGCTTCATAGTGGGGACATGTTGTTCATTATCCTAACTAAGTCTGCTATCAGTATGTTGATTTTCATGTTGTGTGGCAGAGCTGAGTTCTTGTGAACAACATATTTAGAAGCTATGGGTTTCATATAATAGGAGTGGAGGAATTGCACTCTGTTGTTCAGTCTCTGACCAAAGTTCAGTATCAAAGACAGGGAATCTATTGTTAGGGTGCTTAGTGGGGTAATCTATAGTTACCTTGATATATTAGTGGATGGAGTTAGCTATGTGCTGGATGTTCTCCATTAGGCTCCTCTCAGTTTTTATATTACAGTTACTATATTTTGTCCTAACTAGAATATTAATGTCATCTACATACCTACATTTAAGCAAAACAGTTGTAAATTGTTCCGCTAAGGAGTGTTTAAGTTTTCTGTCCCACCAGGTCATGAAGCAGCCGGCCACATCTCCAGTCACACAGACACCAATGGATGCACCTTGAACCTGCATGTATAATCATTCTTTTCACCTGACTGTTGTTCTCAGGGTCCTTGGTGGGTATGGTCTAGCCATTCCAGCACTCTACAGTGCTCTTCTTCACTGCTGTGACCTGGCAGGGCAAAATCTATTAAAGTCATGATTGTCTAGGTAATCACAGTCATAGTTTAGTTTAAGGAGGAGGTCCAGTTCCTTTGTGTTGACTTGGTGGAACTCTACTGCACTCTCACAGATAATCTCAATGCATTTTTTCATAACAAAATCTATGTCTATAGATGGGTTGAGTGAAATTACATCCATACTGCCCACTACACAACTACTGATTCTTAGGAGATCCTCCATGCCTACAGAGACATCTGGGGACATTTCAATGAGTGGCTATACCACCTGTGAAAGGAAGTAGAATAGCCTATAATTGTTGGAGATATTTGCTCCATAACGGAGTTTACGTAGGGTTTATGGTCCTTATGTAACCTGTTTAGTGTGGGAACATTGTCGTTGAGTGCTTGGAAGTTTTGTGCAGCCATTGATGTCAGTGTGGCTGGAGATGTGGCTGGCCTCTTCATGACCTGGTAGGACAGAAAACTTAAACAATCCACAACCGTTTTGCTTTACTGTAAGTATGTAGACAACATTAATATTCTATATATAGATCAAAACAATTTGATTCAAACTCCTTGGTACTTCGATGCTAACCCTCAGCTGTTGAATATTTGAATGGAGAAAGTCAATGTTTATTACTGGATGGTGCCCTCGATTGGTTGAAAAAGGTCATGCAGTGTCATAGCTTCATGTTGGTAATTCAGTAACAACAATTACTTGGAAAATACTGCATGGTGAACAGGAAATCGACTGCATAGTGGACAGGAAATCAGTGGCATGGTTGGGGAGAAAGCAAGAAGGGGCGATAGATCTGTGAGTATATACATAAATGTGCTTGTATATAGGCTTATGTATCTGTGTGTGTGTGTATCTGTATTTATACGAGTGTATGTATGTGTGCATAGGTGTACATTCACTCACACACGCACATATATACCCGTACATACATACACCTACATATACATGCATACACATACATGTGTGTGTATTTCCTTATATAAGCATATGTGTGCACGCATGCATGAGTACATGTACACAAATATAAGTGTGTATGTGCACACATGCACATAGGTGCATGTGTGTGTATACATACATGAACATGCACACATGTATGCATATTGTGTGTGGATGTATATGCGCATGAATGTATATGCACGTACATACATGTATATATAGTCGTGTGGTGATGTACAAGGGGTGAATGTATGTGGGTAGGCAGGCATAGAAAAGCGTTGGGAATTGATGATTGACAGTCCTACCCTCTAGTAGGCTCCAGCTTCTCAAGAGGCACTTCCCTGTTGTGCTTTCTCTGGAAACTCTGTGACCTCTGAGATGAAACAGCTAGCATCAAGTGGACTGCTGTCGACAGGGCACCACCATATTCACCCGGGGCCCTTAATTGTCAGCTCTACCTCTATGAAAAATTCTATATCCTCTACTAACGAGAAGTATCCAGCAAGAAATATGACCTATCCTATTGCTGTCACCAGAGGTATGCCCTTCAGGTAAATTTCAAGCCACTGGCTGTCAACAATCCAGATATACCTCCTTAACTCCAGCTGCTGCCCTGCTCCATCTGCACCAAGGTCACCATCACCAATTAACCTCCATGAGCAGGACCACCAATCCCCAATACTTTATCATGCCTGCCTACCTGCATACTCCCACTCCTTGTACATACCACATGAGTATAAATACATGCATATACGTATGTACATATACATACATTTACGTATACATCCACACAATATGCATACACATGGATATAAATACACTAGTATGCATACATGCACCTGTATACATATGCATGTGTGCATGTTCATATATGTATACACACATATATGCGTGTGCCCATATGTGTATGCAACCTCAGCCTGACATATGCAGTGTGACCAACTGAATTGTCTACAAACATTATTTTGTAACCACTAGATTACAATATAAACTAAGTTTCTATATAAATTCCCTCACAAATCCACACCCTACAAACACATTTCCTTCTATATCTCTCTTCCTATACAACTACTTCCACAGTCTATATGCACCACACTTAATGATCATACACATAGCTCCCACCACTCAAAGAAAACTTGACAAAAATTGTATAAAACCAAAAAGAAACCAAGTAAACCAGTCTGATGAAGGTAAGCAAACTGAAACTTTGAAGTCAATATTAAAGTTTTCATTGTAAAAGTTAATAAATACATAGTGTAATATAAAGTATCGAGTAAACTTTAAGTTTAATGTTCAATTGTTGTTATATATAACGTAACATAAAAACAAACAATATATACCGGGTGCAGATTGTATCAATAGCCAGCTGGAGGAGGCTCTTCCTGGGATTAAAAACAGTGGAAACATCAAACAGCCATATTAATGTGGTGATAAACATTACTTCTCAGTATAGTTACTACTTTCATCTCTTATAGAGATTTTCTGACCAGCTACTTTACTTTTTGCAAGATCAGTGACTGATTGTCACTTGGTTTTGTATATATTATGAGCTGGAGTAAATTCCTGCTGTCTCTGGCAGCCAGGTGCTCAGCACAGATAATGGGCATGGGTAACCCAAAACCATTCGGTCTGGTGATTTTGTTGTCTGCTAGCAATGTATACCAGTGTAGATTGCATTGATAACCAGCTCAAGGAGTATTTTACTGGGGTTAAGAATGGTGGTAACATTGAACAATCATATTGATGTGGTGATAAACATTACTATTAATATGACTCGGTTCTAATGCGAATGAGTGCTTTCCTAATATTAACTGAAAACAGTAAAGGAAAAGATAGGGCAATATTCTATACATGTCTCCATGAAGTATACACAATACCAAACATGAAACATTACCTAGAAATATTACTGCAAAAAAACCAAAAGTTTCAACTAACAACTAAAATGGGAAATTTAATCATAAGAAAAAAGACAAAGAAGATGAAAATTCCATGAACAACTATACATTTAAGACAGTCAAATGTCTATCACCTAATCTATTACTACAAACTTTCAAATATGTATTATTTGCAATGATCAAGAGAATAAATATTCAACAAGTAAACTAACACATTGTAGAAAGAGATGAAGCAGAAAATTGACTTCATCAAAACTAAAATCAGACATGAGTAGCAATCTCTACCAGGTCAAAACTTCTTACAACCATCCCCTTTCAAACACACTCTATAACATAAAGGCATTGTGTTGTTTAAAGGCACCTTTAAACAACATAAACTCTATAGACAAAACAAAACAGAAAATAACCAACGTCCTAAAAATTGAAGAAAGAGAAGATATCTCAACATGCAAATGCCCATATATCTGTTTCAAGGACCATGAACCCAAATTCAATAACAACCCATTCATTAAACTAATAAACTCATCAAAATCAATCTGAAAATTATTAGCCAGAAAATCTTTGACACATTCAGACTAAAGATAAAGCACATTTAACATTATATGAAACTTTGTAGCAAAAATCAATGCTGGCTATACTTTGTATAGAATATCTGTAGAAACAACCTTAAAAATAATGTAACAAGCACTGCTGATGCAGTAAGAAGTGGTACTGTCTTATAAAAACATTTAGTTTACTTCATAGTATATTGTGATTGCATAACGAAGTGCAACATACTTACAAGCCTTTAACGTTTACATACCAGTTCCAGGAATGTGTCTAATATGTAAATTGGTATATCTAGTAACACTGCTGTATGCAGTGGCTGTATAAGCAATGTGTTTGGAGATAGAAGTGGGTTAGATGAGTGCCGATGAAGGGGCAACAACCCCCCGAAATATGGCATATACACTCATTACCAACTTTTGTCTCGATCTCATTGCTTACTTACATCTGATGTCTCAATACGAAATGTTGAAGCAAAAACCAGTGCTGAATATAGTTTGTATAGAATATCTGTAGAAACAACCTTAAAAATAATGTAACAAGCACTGCTGACACAGCAGGACATGGTACTGACATAAAAAACATTTAGTATACTTCATAATATACTGTATTTACATAACAAAGTGTCACATACCTACAGACCTTTAATATTATTATCTGCAGTCAGTTGTCATGACTATGTTCATAGCTTTGGCATGACTTGATAAACTTTCTCCATACTGGCTGTTTTTTTTTTTTTTGCTTGGGTTTGCCATTTATTATAATCAATTCCTTTTCACTTCGTGTTCCTTTTTGCTATATCTTTGAATCCTAATCTAGGTTTTCCATAATTTCTTTTCGCCTTGCATGATTAGGAGTAAAGGGTTTGTCTGAGAAGTCTGTTGTCCATCCTGTGTATGTGGCCCAACCAATGTAAATTGCTATCAATGCATGTAACTTGTCTACTTGAGATTTAGAGATTGTTCAGGTTTCAGCTCCATACAGCAAGGAGGAAAGCACTTTGACACATAAGGAAATGTGTCTATTTTCCCTGTCTCTCTTCCAATCTGCCAAAAGAAGCACTAACTGCTTATTATGTATGTGATTTCCTGGTCAAGTTGTGCATTATTTGAAATGGTGCTACGTAAGTATTTGAATGCTTTGCACAGAACCAGCCTTTCATGTCCAATTGTTATGTTTTCTTCTGTTACAGGGGCATTTAGGTTTTCCACAGGTTGGTAAAGGCATTCAGTTTTTCTGATGTTAATCTTTAAGCTGAACTGTTGTGCAGTTGAAAAAGTTATCTACCAGTTTCTGCACACCTTCAGTGCTGTGGGCAACCAGTGCACTATCAATAGTGAACAGCATCTCTCACACTAAGGCCCTCGTAGAGTGTCTTGGCTTTATATTGTGCAACATCGAACAGATCTGCATCATGCCATGTCTGGATGTAAATCCCACCTCCAACTTCCTTGAAGGCAACTTCCAACACTTCTGCAAGATTGAGGGAGCAAGTACGCACCCTTGTTTAACTCCATTTGTCATCACAATCTCATTTGAGGTATTGCTATCTCGTACTACAAATGCCTGCATTTCTTCATGGAGGGACCTGACCAAGTTGATGAACCTTTGAGGACAGCCTTATTTCTTAAACACCACCCAATGTCCATCACAGGATACTGTGTCAAAAGACTGTGAAGTCTATGAACACTGAATACATAGGCATGTACTGCTCAATGCAATTTTCCTGAAGTTGGCAAAGACAGAAGGTCATGTCCACAGTGCTTCTACTGCAATGGAAGCCACATTGAGTCTCAAGTTAAGACGTTTAGACAGATATACTAATTTAGTCTCTTTAATAGAATACTAGTCAAGATCTTGTAGTTTCCACAGTCCTCTCAACCTTTTTTGAAGATAGGAATGATACCTGCCTCTCTCCAGTCTTGTGGAACCATTTCCATCTCCCAGATCTAGAATACAATGTTATACAGGCTTTCAGTAAGCTTTACACCTCCACGTTTCCGGATTTCAGCAGGTATGCTGCATCTGCCAGGTGCTTTACCTTCTTTCATTTGTTTGATAGCATTATTGCATTCCTTGTAAATATGTTTGTAATCTAAGGATTTGATGGTTGGCTGTTGTGAAACATTTTTGAGGGCAGCATAGTGCACGATGCCTGGGCTATTAAGCAGGCTGTCAAAGTGATTGGTAAATCTATCAAGGATCTCTGATTTTTCCTGGAGTACTGTTTTGTCAGCAAGAGCTATGAGTTTTGTTGTACTTCTCTGTGGACCAATACCTTTTGACGTTCTTAGTAAAATGCTTTCATATTGTTTTTGTCTGCATAATGCTGTAGCTCTTCAGCTTTGGCTTCCCATCAATCTGATTTCAGTTTCCTAATATACTGTTGTGACTTCTTCTGCTGCTACTAGTTTTCCTCTGTTTGATCTTGTGTTGTAATTTAGCTGCCTTGCCTTTATGATGTTCCTTTCCTCTAGCAGGGTTTGTAGTTTGATTTTGTTCTCGTTGAACCAATTTTAATGTTTTTTCAACAGTTTGCCAAGGACTCATTGAGCTGTCTCATATGTAGTTATTTTCAATATGTTCCATTTTCCATCAAGTCCTTTGTTTTCCTTATCCTCTCAATGCCATATCCAGGTGTTCCTGCAATTCCTGTTTCACTTTGGGATCTCTGAGTTTTGTGGTGTTTAGCTTATTTTTTGGTTGGCCTGTTGTCTTCATGCTTTGCTTCCTGAAGGAAAAAGCAACCTTTGATTTGATTATGTGGTGGTCAGTAGCGCAGCCTGCACATCTCATGGCTCTTGTATCCAAGACATTGTTCTGATCTCATCTCCAGGTAACTACTTAGTTTAACAAGTGCCAGTGCTTTGAGCCAGGGTGTATACAAGTGGCCTTTTGATGATTTATGTGTTTGAAGACAGTGTTTGTATCTACCAGGTTGAAATCAGAGCAGAGGGCTAAAAGAAGCTCACCATTTGAATTGCACTTGCCTATGCCATGTTTGCCTACCACACTAGGCCATCTGGCAGCATCTTCCCCTGCTCTTGCATTGAGATCTCCTGCGATTATCAGCTTGTCTTTGTGGGGAACTTTGCACATCATCTCTCTCAGTTTAGCATAAAATTCTTTCACTTCCCAAGGGTTATTCATTGTGGGTGTGTAGACATTGACAGTTATGACATAGACCTTTTTATGGAGTGGTAGTCTCATTGTCATGGTCCTGTCATTAACTGCTGTCGAGTCTTTCTCCAGTTTCTCATTGTGAGACCAACGCCAGCTTCCCTTCAATCTTCTTTCCTTCAGTAATATTCATAGTTTTCCTGTATCCTATCTTACATTTCACTGGGTGCCAATGACTGAACTGGTATGGGAATCTTTTGCTTTTGTCATTTCATTCACTACAGAATTGCTTGCAAAGTCATGAAGCTTTTGTAATTGGCTGGCATCACTCTCTTGTTACAACATGAATGTTGTCCAGTAGGCAAGGACAGACCAAGACATGCTGGCATCAGTGTCATACAGCAGTGGCTGGTTGAATGATAAGTTTCTTTAACCCCACCCTTGGCTGATGCCACAACTCACCATCTATGAGTGGTCTATCATAGACATATGAACATATTATTGGATGGCTGTTGACTCTCATGTGTTCCTCCACACTTTGTTGAGCATTGCTTTTAGTCCCGCAGCGTGTCCAAAACCACCCTCCTCACTAAGCAAGGTTGGTGAGGTTGTCAGTTTAGTTGCCAATGACCCAGCCAGGTAGTACTGGGCTGCATGTTGTATTTCATATGTATGTTACCAACTTTCAGTATCATTAGAAGTTGACTGATGACTAATGACTGCCCTACCCACACCTGCTCATCCCCCTTATTTTTGCTGGGGCTGGCTCCTGAAGAATTGAGGGATTGGAGGGTGACTGTGAACATTGAGTATCATATGCATATCTACCTACACATCATCATCATTTAACATCTGCTTTCCATGCTGGCATGGGTTGAACAGGTTGACATAGAGCTGGCTAGCTGGGAGCTGCCCAGACTCCAATTGCCTTTTGTGGCATGGTTTCTACAGCTGGATGCCCTTCCTAACACCAACCACTTAACATAGTGTGCTGTGTGCTTTTTATTTTCCATAAGCATGGGGCACATATATCTATACTTATATCTATACCTGCTTTCAGTGACATGTGCAAAGACCCACTGCTTCAGGCATGCCCGAAAAAATACTTTTCTTTTCCACAAATACCAAACACAATCCTCACATGCTCTTACACTCTCCTGAAGTTTGCAAACTTAGAACAGCGATGAATATAGGTATTATCAAAGGTTGTCTGGTGAGATTTTTGAAATGCTTGAGTGGATGTTTGCTGTATGTAAGCAGTACAATGGCAGGGAACCTCAGTTAGATTGCCTGTAGGTAAGGAGCATAGACATAAATTCTTCTGGATAGGGAGTAGTGATGCAGAAGGTGGGGTAGGCATACTTTTGGCGGAGAAGGTGACTGAGATTTGTGATAGGATTATCAAGTTAAGAAAAGTCTTATATGATGTAACAGTGACATTTCTCTCTGCATATTCTCCACATGCTGGACTAGAGTATGAACAGAAGGACTATTTCTATGAGTCCCTTCTGTGGACTACTTTGAAAATGAAGGACAATGGCCTTATTATTGTAGCTGGTAACTTCAGTGGATATGTTGGGAAACACACCAATAGATTTTATGGTGTGCAAGGAGGTTTTGGCTTTGACACGAGGAATGAGAATGGAACAAGGCTTCTGCAGTTCTGTGATGCAAATGATTTGCTGGTTTGCAACACTGACTTCAGGAAACCTCCCAGCCAGCCACCTAATCACTTATCAATCTGGTGAACACACAAGCCATATTGACTATACTCTCATGAGAAACAGGGACAGATAGATGCATGTGAATGCAAAGTCCTTTCCCATTGAGGAATGTAAAACTCAACATAAGTTAGAAGTTAGTGACTTCAGACTTGGAGCTAGTTAGACAGAGCGATGCAAACCAGTTTGAAAAAGGAAATTATGGAAGCTCAAAGATCCATCAAACAGTCATAGATTTAGAGACATTCTGATTAAAGCATTTGATGAGAAAGAGGAGGTGGTTGTGACATATAACATAGCGGACATTTGAAAATTCTTACGAGAAACCTTTCTGTGGCTGGGGCAAAGTCTCTGCCAGATGGAAAGTGACTTGGTGGCAGAACAGTGGGGTATATAGGGCCATACAAGTGAAGAGGCAGGTTTGAAAAGATTGGAAAGATAGAGATAGTAAAGAGCTATTTCGGGTAACCTGAGGAAAGCTAAGTGACACATTTATCTAGCAAATGCAAAAGAAGACAGGAAGAAGTTTGCCAATGTCTCACAGTTCGAAGATCACAATCTTGAGATGTTCCAGATTGCTAGACAGTGTGTCAGCAAGAATCAAGATGTGGGAGAGAAATGTGTATGGATGGATAATAGTATGTTTGCACTCAGGGACTCCAGAAGAAAAAAAAAAGCAAGGAAGTGATACGATGAAAGGCTATCAAATGTGGAGAATCATCATCATCATCGCTTAACGTCAGCTTTCCATGCTGGCATGGGTTGGACGGTTTGACTGGGGACTAGTGAGCCAGATGGCTGCACCAGGCTCCAACCTGATCTGGCAGAGTTTTACAGCTGGATGCCCTTCCTAATGCCAACCACTCCGGGAGTGTAGTGGGTGCTTTTATGTGCCACCAGCACAAGGGCCAGTCAGGTGGTACTGGCAATGGCCATGCCCAAATGGTGTTTTCCATGTACTACCAGCAGAAGTGCCAGTAAGGCGACACTGGTAACGATCACGCTCAAATGGTACTTTTTACTTGCCACCGGCACATGGGCCACGATCATGCTTGGATGGTGCTCTTAGTGCTCCACTAGCCAGTCATGCGGTGCTGTCATCGAATTCAATTTCACTTGCCTCAACAGGTCTTCACAAGCATAGTTTAGTGTCCAATGAAAGAAAGGTATGCCTAAATGGGCTGGCTACACCACTGACATAGGCCATGGGTTATGGTCTCACTTGGCCTGCTGGGTCTTCTCACGCACAGCATATTTCCAAAGGTTTCGGTCACTAGTCATTGCCTTGGTGAGACCTAATGTTCGAAAGTCGTGCTTTACCACCTCATCTCAGGTCTTCCTGGGTCCACCTGTTACACAGGTTCCCTCGACCGCTAGGGTGTGACACTTTTTCACACAGGTATCCTCATCCATTCGTACCACATGACCATACCAGTGCAGTCGTCTCTCTTGCACACCACATCTGATGCTTCTTAGGTCCAACTTTTCTCTCAAGGCACTTATACTCTGTCTAGCATGCACACTGACATTACACATCCAGCAGAGCATACTGGCTTTGATCCTTGCAAGCTTACGCATGTCCTCTGCAGTCACGGCCCATGTTTCACTGCCATGTAGCATGGCTGTTCGTACACAAGCATCATACAGTCTGCCTTTTACTCTGAGTGAGAGGCCCTTTGTCACCAGCAGAGGTAAGAGCTCTCTGAACTTTGCTCAGGCTATTCTAATTCTAGCAGCTACACTTTCAGAGCACCCTTCCCCGCTACTAACTTGGTCACATAGGTAATGGAAGCTATCAACTACGTCTAGTTTTTCTCCCTGGAATGTGATAGAAGTTGTTTCCTGTTTGTTTACAGTCTTTATTGCACCTGAACATCTGCCACATACAAAAACTAACTTCCTAGTTAACCTGCCTTTGATGTTGCTGCACCTCTTATGTGTCCATAGCTTGCACTGGGTACATCTTATAGAGTTTCTACCTACGCCTTTTCTACAGATCGAGCAGGGCCATCTACCTGAAGTTGTTTGTGATTTGTCTGCCTTTCTACTTATTAGGACTTTGGTTTTAGCTAGGTTGACTCTTAGGCCCTTTGATTCTAATCCTTGCTTCCATTCCTGAAACTTTTCTTCTAGTTCTGATAGTGATTTAGCAATTAGAGCAAGGTCATCAGCATAGAGGAGCTCCCGGGGGCATCCTGTCTTGAATTCCTCTGTTATTGCCTGGAGGACTATGATAAATAGGAGGGAACTGAGGACAGAATTTTGGTGGACCCTTACATCTACCTGGAATTATTCACTGTATTCATTGCCAACCCTCACCTTATTGATAGTGTCTCTGTACATGGCATGCAAAATGGAAGAAAGGAAATCTACCCTACATGAACACAGCAGAGGGATTAGCTATTTGTTTTGACAACTGTATGATACATATTGATTGAGATAGCCTTAAAATTGTGGATTTGGAAAGAAGAGTAGGAACTTTTTACAGCATTTGAAAGATTTGTGTAAAAACTTGCCAGCTGGCAACTGCCAAAATACTTGCATATTTATATATGGGTACATATATGGGTACATATATGGGTACATATATGGGTACATATATGGGTACATATATGGGTACATATATGGGTACATATATGGGTACATAATCTTACAAACAGGTTAAATACATTTTCTAAAGGTTTTCAAGAGACAGTAGGTTTAGTCAATGTAACGGCTGATCATCATCATCATCATCATCGTTTAACGTCCGCTTTCCATGCTAGCATGGGTTGGACGATTTGACTGAGGACTGGTGAAACCGGATGGCAACACCAGGCTCCAATCTAATTTGGCAGAGTTTCAACGCCAACCACTCAGAGAGTGTAGTGGGTGCTTTTACGTGTCACCTGCATGAAAACGGCCACGCTCGAAATGGTGTCTTTTATGTGTCACCCGCACAAGCCAGTCCAGGGGCACTGGCAACGATCTCACTCGAAAATCCTACGGGAGCCAGTCAGGCGGTACTGGCAACGGCCACGCTCAAAATGGTGCATCTCATGTGCCACCTGCACAAGAACCAGTCCAGGGGCACTGGCAACGATCTTACTTGGCTTGCCGGGTCTTCTCACGCACAGCACATTTCCAAAGGTCTCGGTCAGTAGTCATCGCCTCGGTGAGGCCCAATGTACGAAGGTCTTGCCTCACCACCTCAGCCCAGGTCTTCCTGGGCCTACCTCTTCCACGGGTTCCCTCAACTGTTAGGGTGTGGCACTTTTTCACGCAGCTATCCTCATCCATTCTCACCACATGTCCATACCAGCGCAATCGTCTCTCTTGCACACCACAACAGACGCTTCTAATGTTCAGCTTTTCTCTCAAGATACTTACACTCTGACGGGTATTCACATTGACATTACACATCCAACGGAGCATACTGGCTTCATTCCTTGCGAGCTTACGTATGTCCTCAGCAGTTACAGCCCATGTTTCACTGCCATGTAGCATGGCTGTTCGTACGCATGCGTCATACAGTCTGCCTTTTACTCTGAGTGAGAGTCCCTTTGTCGCCAGCAGGGATAAGAGCTCTCTAAACTTTGCCCAGGCTATTCTTATTCTAGCAGCTACACTTTCAGCGCACCCACCCCCACTACTAACTTGGTCGCCCAGATAGTGGAAGCTATCGACTACCTCTAGTTTTTCACCCTGGAATGAGATAGAAGTTGTTTCCTGTTTGTTTACAGTCTTTATTGCACCTGAACATCTGCCACAAACAAAAACTAACTTGCTAGTTAACCTGCCTTTGATGTTGCTGCACCTCTTATGTGTCCATAGCTTGCACCGGGTACATCTTATAGAGTTACTACCTACTCCTTTTCTACATACTGAGCAGGGCCATCTACCTGAAGGGGTTTGTGTTTTATCTACCTTCCTACTTATTAGGACTTTGGTTTTAGCTAGGTTGACTCTAAGGCCCTTCAATTCTAGACCTTGCTTCCACACCTGAAACTTCTCCTCTAGTTCTGATAGTGACTCCGCAATTAGGGCAAGGTCATCAGCATAGAGGAGCTCCCAGGGGCAACCTGTCTTGAACTCCTCTGTGATTGCCTGGAGGACTATGATAAATAAGAGGGGGCTGAGGACGGAGCCTTGGTGGACCCCTACCTCTACCCGGAATTCATTGCTGTACTCATTTCCAACCCTCACCTTACTGGCAGCATCTCTGTACATGGCTCGCACAGCTCTCACTAACCATTCTTCTATTCCAAGTTTCTTCATTGACCACCAGATAAGGGACGGGGGACCCTGTCAAAGGCTTTCTCCATGTCAATGAAAGCCAGGTACAGAGGTTTATCCTTAGCTAGGTATTTCTCCTGCAGCTGTCTCACTAGAAATAAGGCATAAGTAGTGCTTTTACCTGGCACGAACCCAAACTGCATCTCATCTAAATTGATTCGCTCCCTAATTAGTTGGGCTATGACCCTCTCTGTAATTTTCATAACCTGATCTAACAGCTTGATGCCTCTGTAATTATTTGTATCTAAAGCGTCACCTTTACCTTTGTAGCAGTTGACTAGGCTACGGGTGACTAGGCTATAGCCAACACTGCCAGATATTTTGAGCATCTCTGCAGTGATTCCTGATGGGCCGGGGGCTTTCCCGGTCTTCATACTCTTAATTGCTTTATCTACCCTGGTACTATCAACTCGGATAGCTGGTCCCTCTATTGGGTCGACATACAGCAGGCTCTCTTCCTCCCATTCATTCTCTTTATTAAGCAATCTATCGTAGTGGCATCTCCAGACCTCTTTCTTTGCATCCTCATTTAGTGCAAGCATACCATCACCCATGCGAACACATTTCTCTCCTACAACATCACTATTCTCTCTCCTACACTGTCTTGCAACACGAAATACCTCGAGTCTTTGGTCCTCACGGCGCAGAACATTGGCAAATCTTTTCTTATCTGCTTCCCCTCTGGTTAAATAAACCTGGCACATTGGTACAATTCCCTGCTACCACCGTTCTTCCAGTCCTTCCAAGCCTGTTTCTTTTGTCTAATAGCCCTGTCTACCTCCTTGTTCCACCACCACGTTACTCTGGGTCGGGAGGGGACCTTACACCACCCACAAATCTGGTCGGTGGCTTTCAACAGGTTGTCCCGCAGAAATCTCCAATTGTCTTCCACGTTGTATGATGCTATATCCCCTTCTATTTCGTTAAATGCTTCAAGTAACTTGTCTCTAAGTCTCTGTCCATTTGCAGGGTCTTTAAGCTTCCACACCCTTCTCCTCCAAGCCTGTCTAATTCTGGGCACCCATTTTGCCTTGATCCCAAAGTCGCTAACTACTAATCTATGTTGTGGGGTACATTCTTCGCCAGGGTAGGTTTTGGCATTTATAAGCCGCCCTCTTTCCCTATTTCTGGCAAGGATGTAGTCGATTTGGCTAGAGTGTCTGCCGGAGCGGTAGGTGACTAGGTGACTGGCAGGTTTCCTGAAGTTGGTATTGCAGACCATAAGATCGGTTGCATCACAGAACTCCAGTAGTCTGGTTCCCTCCTCGTTGCAGGAACCGAAGCCATAGCCTCCATGTATGCCATGGAAGCCTCCAGCACGACGTCCGACATGACCATTGAAGTCTCCAGCCACAAAGAGAAGGTCCCTGTCACTCGTCGACGAGGTAGTTTGCAAGAGGGTGTCATAGAATTGGTCTTTCAGACCATCTGGTAGCCCCGGTTGAGGTGCATAGGCTGACAGTAGCTAATCTATGATGAAGCACTAGTCTGATCTTAAGTACTCTATCACTTACTCTAACGACCTCGATTACCTTATCCACCCATTTCTCCGTTAGAAGTATTCCTACGCCCCCTACCCCGTCAGTGTTCCCTGCCCAGAAAATCTTGTACCTGTGTTCTTTGCCTGTGAGGAACCTCGCAGAACCTCCTCTCCATCTTACTTCCTGGATGCAGCACATATCTACGCGTCTCCGTTCAAGCATCTCAACAATTTCACCAGATCTACCTTTCAGCGTGCCGACGTTGAGAGTGCCAATCCTAACAGTATGGGTGTTGGGGGTGTGGGCCTGTAGCCTGGGAAGGGGGAACGCAAAGCATTTACAACATATTTGACATATTTGGTGCATAAGCAGCAAATGTATACAATAAGCATTATCATTCACATTCACTGCAAAAATTCCCAAAGAAAAACATTTCTTGTATAAACATGAGGAGGCATCAACACACCTTGGCCTTCTGAATTTTCAATTTCATATGTTCTAATTTGCCAAGAACTTCTATTTTTGTGAGGCTGTCTTCAAATTTGTTTATGTGATATAGAGCATCTAGTGGGTGATTATTGTCTTATATGTACAATTAGTGCATTACATATATTGAATTAGAATATGACAATAGGACCTGGGACATGAAGTTTTCATAGATTTACATTGTAACTCCATTGTAACTACTTTGTGTGTTTCTGCATCTGCTATATCAGGTCTTACATGCATGTCAGTGATAGAGCTTAATTGATTGCAATGAAACTCACAGGTAGGAAGTTCTGGTTCAGTCAGTGAGTTGTAACAAGCTTCTTATATTTAATACTAGCTTAAAAGCTGCACTATGTGCAAACTTTTAGGCTAACTCCTGGGGAGTGACCCCAAACTGAAGAGAGCAATAATAATAATAAAGCATTTATTAGTCCCCTACCAATATCATATTGCTTTAAATTCAGTTTAAATGAAAAACTTGTAAGTTCACAAATTTTTGGAGTTCTTCTAAAATTGGAATTTTCAACTATTAGTATATAACAAATCCTCATCTAGACCTAATCCCAATGCTGTATGTTCAAGAACCAAATGAAGGGCAGATTTTCAATCCCAAGAGCACATCCTGATTCCAAAAAGGTATAATATGACTATGTATAGCAAATGTAAACTGAGATAGAGAGATCCTGAACAGACAGACAGAATTTTACGTTTATTATTATAGAAGAGTACCAGTGTGACATCTATGTTTATGCAAGTGGAGGCCACTTGACAGGTAGTCTTACATATTGGTGAGCATGGATCTTCACTGCATCTAGATGGAGCTGGTTACTTGGAGTAGAGCACACAACATGTATATATTTTCTTTTAGGAGCTGATGATGTGCAATTCTTTCTCCTTTAGTGCCTTTGTTTTTATTTTTGGCCTGTCTTATGCAGTTGTGGCAAGATTTTGAATGTGCAAAATTACAGTTTGCACCATCACCTCTGTGCCAACAGACACCAGTAGATCCATGTGTGTTCCCTCTTTCTTCTATTTCTGGTGTCAAAGGTCTTTCTTGCTCCAATATTTGTTTTTACTTTAATTTTGAGGGTTTTACTGGCACCTCTTTATTTTAGGCAGCATAAGTTGTTTTTTTCCCCCTGGTTCTTCTTGGGAGCTTCACTATTAAGTTTTCTTAAAATGCCTTCTTTTTGCACCTGATTGTTTTTGGTAGTTTTGGTTTTTAACATTTTCTTCTTTTCTAGGTCTTTCACTTCCTTGGCTGTTTATTAAAATGGCGACAGGACCAACTGCATCAGTGTCTCCTTCCCTGATAGGTCTTTCACCTGTGACTTTAGCTTTATACTTTCGGGATCTGCAGAGCCAGGGGGATCTGCAGAGCCAGGGGGATCTGCAGAGCCAGGGGGATCTGCAGAGCCAGGGGGATCTGCAGAGCCAGGGGGATCTGCAGAGCCAGGGGGATCTGCAGAGCCAGGGGTATCTGTCTCTTGCATCAGTATCTCGATCCTTGTCATCTTTCTTTCGATCATTTTCAAAGATGTTTATGCATAGCCCAATGAGAGCATAAGAATGGATGAATTTTTGTATCTTTCATTCTATATGTGTTAAGGTCCTGCTGAAATTGTTTTGTCTGAAGGATCTCCATCTCCAGTATATGAAGATCATAAAATCAACTGCAGTTGTGAACTACTCCTATTGCATAACATCCTGTGTTTTTTTCAGTCGTTTCCTCCTGTATACATTGAGAGAGCTAGAGAGATTGTATACACTGCTCCCAAGGGCAGTGAATCTTAAATTCCTCTGTTTTAGCCGGGAGGACTAAGATAAACAAGAAGGGACCAAGAATTTTACACTAAATTCCTTGCTATACTCATTGGTGACTTTCACCTTATTGACCACATCTCTAGATAGCTTTTACAACTCTCACTATCCCTAGCTTCCACATTGCCCACCAGATAAGGGAGTGGGGGATCCTGTCAAAGGCTTTCTCCGTGTCAATAGAAGCTAAATACACAGGTTTATTTTTGGCTAAATACTTTTCCTGCAGTTGCCTGACCAGGAAGATAGCATCAGTAGCGTTTTTTCCTGGCACAAAACCAAACTACATCTCACCTAGGCTAACTCACTTCCTAATTAATTGATCTATGACCCTTTCATCACCTGGGCCAGCAATTTGACACCTCTGTAATTATTTCTGTCTTAGGTATTACCTTTATCTTTGTAGTAGCTGACTATAATGCTGCTACAACAGCCGTTAGGTATGACTTGTGGACAACCTGATTAATTATATGTGTGACTAGGCCATATCCAACTGTCAGATATTTTAAGCATTTCAGCAGTGATTCCTGATAGGCCAAGGGTTTTCTTCATATTTTTAATTGGTTTTTCTACTAAGCTATTGTTGATCCAGACAACCAATCACTCTGATAATTAAAATCCAGGCTATCACCTTGTTAGCATAGTATTCAGTTAACTGAGTAAACATCAGTTAAATTCCAATAGGTTATGAAGGTGAGCACTTTGCATATCCAAGGCATAAATCTAATAGGCATAAAATATGATTCACAGAGTGTATAATGATAATCAAAGTAAGGAAAAGAGAAATTCGAATTGATGTTACAAATGTTTTGGTAAATGAAGATTTTTAAAATTCTATACACAAAATATGTAATATGCAATAATATAAAATAATATTCACATGTGATCAAATGGCCAAACACATGGAATAAACTACCGAAAGACTGAGGGTGGGGGGCAGGAAGAGGTGAAGAGGCAACAGCCGGAAATGGATGAAGATGGCAAAATTCTTCCATCTTCGTCCATTTCCAGCTGTCATCTCCACACCTGTTCCTGCCCCCACTCTCAGACTTTTGGCAGTTTATTCCATGTATTTGGCTATTTGATCACAAATGAAAATATGCACAGCTAAGAGTTTCTCTCGTTTTTAATCACCTCATTTATTCAGACCATCTAACTTGCAACATTACTAACCTTGTTTTCTTGGCTACACATATACATTTTGTACTATTCTCTAAAATAATTCTTTCTTGTTTGTTCTGTCCCCTAAAATGACTAACCTTGTTTTCTTGGCTACATTTATATACATATTTCGTAATTTTCTCTAAAATAACTCTTTCTTGTTAGCTCTATGCTCCCTAAAATTACTGTCTTGTTTGTAGTTGCACCCACCCTTTCCTGCTCCCACCACCATTATTGAAAATGTTTCTCTTACCAGACATCCAGTCGCTCTTCTTTCTCCCTCTCTTATATTGGTAATCTCGTCGCCCTCTCCTTTCTCTCCTCCTCTCTGGACTAACCAAACCAGATAGTAGCCCACTTATCTTATTTAACATTGGCATATTTATACTTTTTTTTTTACATTTATATCTGCAGCATCAGTAATGCTTACATTCACAATGCTCGCAACACTTATACTTACAGCACCCCAGACACTTTCATTACACAGCTTCCTTACGCCCATCCCCCCATGGGTTAAAAAGCAAGAACAACTGTTCTGACGTCTTCTTTTCAGGGGCTGAATAACATCTCTACTTCCTGTCCTACCTCCCATATCCCCTTCCCAGTTTTCAGAGTTGGCACTGTAAATGTAGGCACTTTGAAAGGTAGGGCTAGCAAGATTGTAGAGATGCTTGAATGGAGACGTGTTAATGTATGTTGCGTACAAGAGGTAAGGTGGAGAGGAGCTGCAGCCAGAGTCCTCACAGGCAAAGCACACAGTACAAACTCTTCTGGGAAGGTAACAGTGAGGGAATAGAGGATGTGGGCATACTTCTTGCAGAAAAATGGGTGGATAAGGTCATAGAGGTAGTCAGGGTGTGCGATACAGTACTTAAAATCAGGCTGGTCTTGCAGAATGGTATAGCTACAATTATCTCTGTCTACACCTCACAAGCGGGCTTACTAAATGAACAAAAGGATCACTTCTATGATATTCTTCTGCAGGCTACATCAAAGATGAGTGACAATGATCTCATCTTTGTGGCTGGAGATTTTAATGGGCATATTGGGCAGTGACCTGATATCTTTCATGGTGTGCATGGGGGACATGGAATTAGTTCTCGAAATGAAGACGGAACTAGGTTCCTGGAGTTCTGTGATGCAAATAACCTATTGATCTGCAACACCAACTTCAAGAAGCCAGCCAACCACTTGATAACCTACCAATCAGGTGACTCTGCTAGCCAGGTTGATTTCATTCTTACCAATCAGCGGGATGCGTGGTTGCTCTTAAATACAAAGACCCTCCCTGGTGAAGAATGTACCCCCAGCATAGACTAGTTGTTAGTGACTTTAGACTCAAGGCCAGAAGGATGCCAAAAGGCAGACCAATCTGGAAAAGGAGGACTTGGAAGTTTAAGAACCCTTCACATGGTCAGAGATTTAGGGATATCCTTATCAAGAAATTTGATGAGAGGGAGGAGGAGCTACAATCCTGTAACCTAGAAGGCAGCTGGGAATTCCTGTGAGACAGTTTGCTGAGTGCCACAATCCAAATCTGTGGCTGGTCCTCTTCCAGACCTAGGGTAACATGGTGTTGAAACAATACTGTAGACAGGGCCATTAGAACAAATAAACAGACCTGGAATAATGGGGGTAGCAGGGAACTGTATCAGATAGCCAGAAGGAAAGCAAGGACACAATGGAGTAGCAGAAAAGAAGTTTACCAATGTTCAGCAATGTGAGGACCAAAGAACTAAAGTATTTTGGATTGCAAGACAGTGTGTGGGAGAAAATTGTGACGTCATAGGACAGAAGTGTGTCTGCATGGATGATGGTGCCCTTGCGTTTAATGATTCTGCAAAGAAAGAGGCTTGGAGGTGTCATTAAGAAAGACTGCTGAATGTGGAGAATGAATGGGAGGAGGAGAGTCTGCCAAAGGTTGACCCAATTGAGGGATCAGCTCCATGAATCGACAGTACCCTGGTAGATAAAGCAATTAAGGATATGAAGATAGTTAAAGCACCTGGCTCATCAGGAATCACCGCTGAAATGCTTGAAATATCGGGTAGTGTGAGTTTTGGTTTTGTTACCCACATCGTAAATCAGGTAGTTCATGAAATAGTCATGCCCAATGACTGGTGTAGCAGCACCAGAGTCAACTGCTACAAAGGTAAAGGTGATGCTTTAGATAGAAATAACTACAGGAGTATCAAATTATTGGATCATGTGATGAAAGTTACAGAGAGGGTCATAGCCCAACTAATTAGGGAGAGAGTTAGCCTAGATGAGATGCAGTTTGGTTTTGTGCCAGGCAGAAGCACTACTGATGCTATATATTTCTGATAAGGCAACTGCAGGAGAAATATCTAGCCAAAGATAACCCTCTGTACTTGGCTTTTGTTGACTTGGAGAAAGCCTTTGACAGGGTCCCCCGATCCCTTATCTGGTGGGAAGAAAGTTTTTGTGTATGGCAGATGTACAGGGGCAATAAACACTGAAGATGTACAAAAAACAGGTTCCATCACATCCGAGGGGGAAAAACTAGAAGTAGTTGATAGCTTCTGTTACCTAGGCGGCCAAGCCTGTAGTGGGGGTGGATGCTCTGAGTGTGTAGTGGCTAGAATATGAACAGCCTGGGCAAAGTTCAAGGAGCTCTTACCTCTTCTGAGGCCTCTCACCCAGGATGAAAGGTAGACTGTATGATGCATGAACACAAACTGCCATGCTACACGGCAGTGAAACACAGGTCATGACCGCTGAGGACATCCAGAGGCTTGAAAGAAATGAAGCTAGTATGATCCGCCGGATATGAAATGTCAGTGTGTATGCACCTTGAGAAAAAAAAGGTGGACATAAGAAGCATCAGATGTGGTGTGCAAGAGAGAGGACTGCACTGGAATGATCATATGTTACATATGGATGAGGACAGCTGCGTGAGGAAGTGCCACACCCTAACTGTGGAAGGAACCTGTGGAAAAGATAGACCCAGGAAAACATGGGATGAGGTGGTGAAGCATGACCTTCGAACATTGGGCTTCACAGTGGCAATGACAGGAGATTGAAACCTTTGGAGATATGCTGTAACTGAGAAGACCTGGCAACTAAAGTGAGATCGCTGCTATGGCCGATGCCAGTGTTGCATGTCCAACCTGTTTAAAAGTACCTATGATGCGTTGGCGATATATGCTTGAGAAGAATTGTTGAGTCAAGTAAAACTAATATCGTAGCTGTGGCCAGTGCCCCCTGACTGGCTTCCGTGCCGGTGGCATGTAAAATGCACCATCCAAACGTGGTCGATGCCAGTGCCCCCTGACTGGCTCCCGTGCCAGTCACATAAAATGCATCATCCGAATGAGGATGATGGCAGTGTCACCTGAATGGCTCCCATGCCAGTGGCACGTAAAAAGCACCATCTGAACGTGGTCGATGCCTCCCGCCCTCCCTGACTGGGTCCCATGTCGGTGGCATGTAAAAAGCATTACCCGAATGTGGTCGATACCAGGTCTGCATGACTGGCTTCCGTGCTGGTGGCATGTAAAAAGCACCCACTACACTCTCGGAGTGGTTGGCATGAGGAAGGGCATCCAGCTGTAGAAACATTGCCAGATAAAATTGGAGCCTTGTGCAGTCAAACCGTCCAACCTATGCCAGCATGGAAAATGGATGTTAAATGATGATGATTATCATCATGAATTATTATTGTTTGTTTACCTTGTTGGGCATCATTATTTGAAATAATCAACTTTAGAAATAAATATGCAATGCAATATGGATCTAAAACACTTCATAAGTGTGTTGACTTTATTCAAACAGACAGGATGTATATAATCTTTCATGAGCAGACTTTCAAGCATTTAAAATGTTAAAAGGATATATGTTAATTGACAAAGGAAAAATAAAAAACAAGATTCAGTCAGAACTTCAGTAATGAGGTGCTAGTTATTTTGAACTGCAAGGGTAACTTGATTAACAAATCTGATGAGATCACAGTAAAGTGCTCGCATCTATAAACAAAACATTCTTGTATAATACATATTGATCAACAGGATTACCTATCTGACCAGTTGTATATGTTATTTTGATTGATTTTGTTGCATTTTGTAATGTTTATGTCTCTAACTGTTATCCATACACAAGACACAGGTTGTGTTATATGTATTCACTTAAGTACATGCATACAGACAAATATGTGTATGACAAGGACCTTTTTGTGTGCACAGTCTGTGACAGACCATGTCTGTCCTTGGCTGGCCTCAAATCACACCTGCGAACCCATGGAAAACAAACCTCATCCAGCTATTCTAATTATATGTCTGTGCACACGTTTCAATGTGGTGTGTGGCAGAGGGTTTGCAAATCCAATGGGGGGTCTTAAAAGACATGTTAGGATCCACAATGAGTCATTGCTTCCTTGAGGCCAAACACTTGAAGGGAACTCAGCCACTTTGCCTCCATGAGGCCCAACGCTCAAATGGTATTCTTTAAGTGCCATTGGCATGGGTGCTAGTTACATGACACCAGCATCAGCCATGAGTATGATTTCACTTCACTTAACTTGACGAGCCCTCTCAAGTACAGCATATAGCCAAAGGTCTCGGTCATTAGTCATTGCTTCTGTGAGGCTCAAAGTTCACCACCTTGTCTCATGTCTTTCTGGGTCTACCTCTACCACAAGTTCCCTCCACAGTTAGAGATCAAAACTTCTTTACACAGACTATGTCCTTAGCTGTCACAGCCTGTTTCACTGCCATGTAGCATACCTATTTGCACACAGGCATCATACACTCAGCCTTTCAGTCTGAGAGAGAGGCCTTTGTTGCCAGCAGAGGTAGGAACTCTCTGAACTTTGCCCAGCCAAATTTTATTCTCACAGCTATGCACTCGGAGTATTTACCTCCACTACTAACTTGGTTACTTAGATAATGGAAGTTATCTACTACCTCTAACTTGCCCCTCTGACAGTTGATGGAGTCTATTTTCTGAACATTTTTAGCGTTCATTGTACTTGTGCATCTTCCACATACAAAAGCTAGTTTCCCTGTTAACCTTCCTATGATACTGCTGCACCTTTTATATGTCCAAAGCTTAAACTGGGTGCATCATATGGAGTCTCTACCTATGTCTTTTCTACAGATCGAGCAGGGCCATCTACCTGAAGGGATTTGTGATTTGTCTGCCTTTTTACTTACTAAGACTTTGGTTTTTGCTCAGTTAACTCTATTTGTGAATTAAGGCCACTATTGGTTTCATGTTAAGAAAAACATCTTAATATCTTAACAATTTTTCAAGCTGATCACATGAAGGAATGGTGATCATCTCCATTTTAGATAAAAATAAAGTCATGTTGAATTCATGGAGATTCTAAAAAAAAAAATAATGAATCAAGAGACGCAACTCTTGGATGACATCTTTTGACATCTTTTGGATAACATCACACTTGCTGCTCTGTTGGGAACCATGATCTTGGCTTTGCATACGTGTTCATTTTGAAGTCAGTTGTTGTTTAGAGGGTAGCAGTTTGGAGATCTGAGATTGCATTAAATTTTCAGGAGTATCTTTGGTGTGATTATTTTTATTGTGATCGAATATTATTGATCCTATATTGGGGAGGCAACTATAGCTAACTGTAACAGTGTTTCTGTTGAAAATCTTGTGGTATTTATGTGAATGTGGGAAGTGATTGAATATTAATTTTAAGTACTGGAATGACAGGCAACTTATTCACAGAAAAGTACACACGTCTGGTGTCATTCAGAGACAAAATAAAATAAACATGCAACATCCCTATCCAGTATGATATGGACATTGAAAGAAGGTAGAATAACTAAACCCCAGATAAAAGCCAAAAAAATACGGAGGACAGATAACATTCTAAATATTAGGGATGAAATCTTCTCTCCCTGCATACACAAGCAATATTTCACACTCGAACACTTCAAAGAGGAACCACCACCTGCGCTGCTAATCTCACCAGGATAGCCCCTTTCCTGAACGTGAGATTTTTAAATATACATAACACACGAACTCCGCACACAAGAAGTATTCCCCCATGATGAACTACAAGCACACAAGCATATAAACATCACATACACCTAGAATATAATATAGGAATATGTAAACAAATTTGCCATTTGACTGCCCAAAATCAAATCCAAGAGAGATAACCACTAAAAGGATGTCTTTCAGACGTAGTGTCCCTTGATTCATTGTTTTCTTTATGAGTATATATATATATATATATATATGTGTGTGTGTGTGTATGTGTGTGTGTGTGTGTGTGTGTGTGTGTGTGTGTGTGTGTGTACGTATGTATATTACATATATATTGTGTGTGTGCATATGTAAGTGAAGGTGCATTGCTTAGTGGTTTGATTCCTAGAGGAACATTGTGTCCTTGAGCAAGGTACTTTATTTCACATAGCTTCAGTCCATTCAACTGGCAAAGGTGAGTTGTACCTCTAATTCAAAAGGGCCAGCCTTGTCTTATTCTGTGTCATACTGAATCTCCCTGAGAACTATGTTAAGGGAACGCATGTTTGTGGAGTGTTCAGCCACTTGCATGCTAATTTCATGAGCAGGCTGTTCCTTTGGTCAGATCAACTGGAACTCCCGTCATCATAACCAATGCAGCACCAGCTTATATATATATATATATATATATATATATATATATATACATATTTATATAAAGGGCATTATTACAGAAAAATAATAACGCCACACAGAGGACTTCTCAAAAATAACCACATTTAGTACCTAATGCGAGGAAAAAACAACCAACAGAAGATGACCAACTTTCTTTTAAATAAACTTAACTGTGTATCGACCGATTTCGCGATTACTAGAATGAATCTAGATTTCGTTCATCAGCACAGTATTGTCCCCAAAATATATATAAATAAACAGAATTCTCACCTCACCAAAAACGAACACACTACGTATCCGACAGAGTAAAGGGAATGAAATTTATCTGTATATATCTTCATCAAAGAAGCGGGAAATACTTCCGGGTTGTTTTTGGGTACCCATGTGGAGACAGGAATAAAAATATATACACGGAATATATTCAATGTTGAATTTTATATATATATATATATATATACACACACACACACTAGAATACTTGAGCCATCAATAATGACTGTGTCAATGATGAAACAGGTATCCTTGACAAATGTACATGATGTAAGTTGCTAATGAGAGTATGACTATGTAAATATAAATGCTAAAATATGAGAATTATATATATCACACCCAAAATTGTGTTCAGGTTTGATTACTTTTAATATATACAATATGTTGTAGTCAATGATTCCCATGTTATTCTACATAATGTTATTTTCTACAATATATCTTTCACCTAATTTCTAAATGTGCATGCATATGTATTCAGAACTCCTATAATATATATGCATATTCACAAATGGGTACGTGATCTTACAAACAGGCAGCATACATTCTCTAAAGATTTTCAAGGGGCTGCAGGTTTAGTTAATGCAAAAGCTGCACATTTACAACATATTTGACACATTTGGTGCAATAGCTATACATGTACATAAGAATTATAGTTCACTTCCACTGCAAAAGTTCCTGAAGAATAATGTTATAGACATGAGGCGGATCCAGCACATTTTGGCCTTCTGAATTTTCAATCTGTAATTTCAAATTATTTCTGTTCTTTGTTCTGATCAAATCAAGAAATACATGCATGCAGTGTAATAAGTAAATAGTCTAAAGTTGAACACATGATACTTTTCAGTAAGTTAAATACAAAAGGCTATAGGTGAATATAGGAAGTAGAATAATAACAGTAGAATAAGTGTGTATACAAATACATACAGTGTATTAAATATATATTGATGATGTTCAGTATATTAGGTATACATATGTTGGTGTGTCTATGTTTGTCCCCCAACCATTGCTCGACAACCAATGTTGGTGTGTCTACGCCCCGTAACTAGCAGTTCGGCAAAAGAGACTGATAGAGTAAGTACTAGGCTTACAAAGGACAAGTTTTGGGATTCATTTTTTCAACTAAAGGAGGTGCTTCAGCATGGCTACAGGGAAATGACTGAAACAAATGAAAGAGTATAAATACTGATTAGATGTTCCAATGAGAAAAGGAGAAAATTAACCTGATCATTAGAATGTAGGAACGTAATAACGTAAATTCAGCATTATGAGACAAAGAATGAAGTTTTGAATACAAAAACAAATACAATCACTACAACCAGTAATGATAGCTCACATCAAGTATTTTAGGAATAAATCATATAAAGTGGAACAGCTTCAAAAGCTTGAAATTGTTAAGTATTACTTGCAAAAATTAAAAACAAACAAAAAAATCACACACATATGTATACACATACAATGTAGTAAATCTATCTATCTATCAATCAATCTATCTATCTATCTGTATATATATATATATATATATATGTATGTATATATATATATATATATATATATATATATATATATATATATATATGTGTATGTATATATATATATATATATATATATATATATATGTATATATGTAATGTTAATGGTTTCTTATTAGGAAACCAATAGATTTTATACAGGGCTGCAAGGAGAAGTGCTCAGAATAATTGAGACAAGAGTAAAATATTAGTTATAGAATAAAAACGCTGGGTTAACTACTCAACATATCATACCCCCTCAATGAACATATATAAGATATACAACATAATCCGTCAAAAATAAGGAATAAGAAGATATAACGTAAGAAAAATAATGTAAGAAGAAATAACAAATAAAGAAATATATAAGAAGTAAGATGCAAGAAATAGAACATATAGTATAAAATTTTATACACAAATATAATGTTTCAACCGATAACATACAAATGAAAAAATTGAGTTAAAGGTATAATACAATACACGTAAATATCATTTCATAGAAGTTAAAATTAATACGAATAAAATGAATAAAAATTTCAAATATATAATATAATATAGGTCGATATAAAATAAAGTAAAATAAAATAAAGAAAAGACGTACCATAAAGTAGTCCATCGGTTAAAAATCAAGGACAGAAATGATTTAACACCATTTAGAGTTAAAACTCAAAGTTCTTCATCTCCCTCGGGCACATTTTCAACTCAAAAACAGTAGACACCAATAGGCAAGTCCACACCAGTTAGGCATATACAAGAGTGAACAACAGGCACCCAGCAGGTATCAGCAGGTAAAACATGTAAAATCTAATTCCGCTCACCATGTCCAAAAGTTCACAACACATGGGTCAAAATACAATTACAGCACCCAGCAGGTATCAGTCAGTAAAATCAATTTCACGAAAACCACGTACAACACCTATGGCCATTTTGGGGGTACACCACTGTATCCTAAACACAATAGAGTGCAAACTGGTGATGACCCCCTCGTCAGGGTAAACTTACGTACAAATGTCACGACATGCACAAAGGGAAAGATCTCTTTATTACCCACCAGGGGCTAAACAAAGAAGGGGACAAACACAATCGGGGAACTAAAATTATAAAATGGAGGTATAAAGAGAGAAACAAAATAAAAGAAAAGAATGAATTATGAAAACGATGATATAATGAGGTGGAATGCTCACTCGACCCCTGACATCGAGTGGTTACATTGATACCGTTTTGTTGTTCAATGCCTTAAATCTAGCAGTTCAATGCCATAGTCCTCTTTTAGTTTAGTATAATTAATCCTTTTCGGCAACTTGTCTCTATCGCCGATGACTTTCCACCAATCAATGCCTTTATCATTCTTTTTTACTATTTCCCATTGTTCTTTGTTTCCCAAATAGTACATCGTAGTCTCACCATCATCATCCAAGAATTCTACTTCCACCATATCCTTCCATTCGTTCAACCGTTTTACCATGTCATCTCCTGTGTTCTCATACAGAATGCAAGCAAAACAAACAGGGGGAGGGGAAATCTTATTTTCATCATGTGTGTTTGTATTTTTTTTGTTTTCTTGGAGGGGATTGGGTAGGTTTGGTGTCTGTATGGGGAGGGTGAGGTGAAAAGGGAGCGGATGGGCCCTGGGTGGGTTGGGGTTCACAATTACTTACTTTCTTTCATTTTCTTTTTTTCCTCCTCACGGCTGTTTCCCATTCCTTATCTTCTGGAGTTTCTTTTTCCACTTCTTCTTGTCTCCTCTCTTGTGTTGGTGGCTGTTGCTCCTCTACCATTTTGAGTGGTGTAGGGCAGTTCGCTCTTATGTGTCCCTTCAGGCCACATTTTAAGCAGCGTGGAACTCTTCCTTCCACCCTAACAGTCATAGTTATTTCATCCATGGTTATAGTCTCTGTAATCTTTTCTACCGTTTCTTTTGACCCTTGGACTATCATCTCCAGTTGCTGACCTCTCCAGTTAACGCAGTCTTTTTTCTTGGCCTGGAGTACTACTATGTTGACCTCATTACCACAGAGGACCACATCTGCCACCCAGGACACATCAATCTCCGGTGGGATTCCTTCCACCGTGACCCTTGTTGCTCTCCTGCCTCTATACGTGGGCAACAGCACCACTTCTTCACTTCGAATTGTTGAAGCTGCATGTTTCCTTGCTGCTGCTGCATTCTGGAACCTCACTTCTACTGTTCCAAAAGTGGAGCCTCTGGCCAGGTATGTTATATCATCCCAAATCTGCCTCAACGCCTTTTCTATTTTTTATGTTGTGACGACGTCAATTTTTCCTTTATTTATTGAATAGGTTTGATAGTTTATCGTTTTCTGCCTTATTCTGTCTTTTATTTCTTGCGGGGGCCTCAGCTTCACTTCGAACCCGTCTCGTGACATTTCTCCTTTATGCCTTCCTAGTTCGCCAATATTCAGCTCCGTCTCCCTGCACCTTGCTGCATCAGCAAAATTCCTCTTCTCTGTTGTCAGCATTTGGTCCATTATTTTCACAGCCTCCCGCAACTCCTCCTCGGACGAAGATATGTCTGAATAATTGTTTTCAGACATTCTTTAACCGGCTGTCTCTTCTCTTACGAGAAAAGAAAGCACAACCAAAACACGTAAATACTCAAACCGCTGCAAAGCAGCTCAAAAGATTATTCTTCAAAATCACCAGCACAAAATGTCAAGACAAGCAAACATCAAGACATGCACAAAGGGAAAGATCTCTTTATTACCTACCAGGGGCTAAACATAGAAAAGGACAAACACAATCGGGGAACTAAAATTATAAAATGGACAGGTTGATGATATCTGCATATCATGTCTTGCGAGTTTATCGTGAACGGGTAGGGCTCCTCTGTAACATTGCCAGGTCAAAGACATTTGGAAATTATCCAACGACTTCAACCCGAATCTACGAAAGAACAGGCTGTCGAGTTCAATAAATCCGAGACCCAGAGTCGTCCTGATCTAAATGTACCAATGCCCCCCCCCCGCCCTCTGCTAGTATTAGCCCCAAACCTCTCTATGGTATAGCGGATAAGGTGGAGATTATCCTGAATGGTCCTGCCGGGGATGGCACAGGTCTCTGCCTCCCCAATCAAACCATCCGCGACACGCGCAAACCTTTTCGCTAATACCTTGGCCAAAATCTTCACTTCTGTATTTAGCAGAGTGATGGGCCTAACGTTATCTAAACAATCCCCCTTGCTCAGGTCCTTCCTGACTAGTGTCACCACTCCCCGGCACACAGATCTGGGGATAAACCCATTCTGTTGCCAGTTCGTGTACACACCAGCCAGAAGGTGTCCAAACAAGTCTGGCATACTTTTATATAATTCATAGGGTAGGCCATCAAGCCCCGGCGATTTGCCTTTACCACAGTCCGCCAACGTCTCAATTATCTCCCCAGGTGTGATCGGCCCCTCACAAGCCTCCACGTTCGGCCCCGAGAGGTGTGGCAGCCCAGCAAGGAATCCCTCAAGGTCTTCCCCACCACACGACTCACCATCACCCCCAAAAAGCCGAGCGAAGTGCTCCTGAAAGGCCCCACACATCTCCTCGGGTTCGTTTACCAATTCGCCCTGAAGGTTCGCCACAGTTCGAATAATGGAGTCATTACCCCGTTGAGCATCCACCACTCGGGCCCATCCAGCAGCTTTGATTCTTTTGCAACCCATTGCACATATTTTTACTCTGATAATACTTCCCATGTGTTGGCTTTCGAGGTGCTGGTTTAATTCCAGTCTCTTGGCCTTCACCTGGTCCGCATTACCATTCTCCATGGCTTTCTCTAGCTCCTTAACAAGACCATCGCCTATGCTACGTTCCTTCTTAGCTAAGCCTATACCACATCTAATCAACTCATATTTTATGGCTCGCTTAGGGGCATACAACCATTTACTATTAATGATGGTACCTGTTAAAGCCCTTTGAATTATTAACTTGATCCGCTTTCTGTACTCCTCAATTGCCAATAGGGACTTATTGAGTTTCCAGTAGCCAGATCCCTGTCTATACATCTTATCTATAGTCAGCTCGTTTGTGACCATCTTGTGTTCACTGTAGTTGACTGGGTAAAACTGTGGACACTTAACTATATCTTTATCTACTTTTCTTATCAATATCTTATCTAAAGACCTGGAAGACCCATCGCTACTTGACCAGGTCCAGTCTATACGGGTCAACCAGCTGAAAGTGACTGAGCAGATCCTGAAAGCCAGGATTCGCAGTTCTGTCTTTCCACGAGCCGACACAATTAACACGCACATTGTCCCTTGTGTTGAAGTTACCTAAGACGACTAAAGTATGCGACGTAGAAAGGAATTTCCCAAAGTCACGGAAATATTGACTCTGTAAACCAGTTGAATTGGGTGCATAAATTGCGACCAACCTCACTGTCTTACTACAACTGAATGTCAAATCCAGGACGACCAGCTTGCCTTCTAGATCAATAAAAACAGACTTTACCTCAGGAACCCAGTCTCTTTTTATTAAGACTTCGAGTTCCACATCCATTGCGTCAACCGCTGTCAATAATTCTTCCTCAGATGACGAATACTCAGACCCGCTAAAGTCTGAGTAAAAGGTATTCTTTTTATTTTTAGCCATACCAACTCTCAAAGAGAGGACATACGACTACACCGCTGCAAAGCAGCATGCAACAAATACAACAATCCCTTCTGAACGATATTTCACAAATAACACAAACCTTTACTGGCCAACTCACACTTCACGACGCTTAAACATCAAGACATGCACAAAGAGAAATATCTCTTTATTACCCACTAGGGGCTAAACAAAGAAGGGACAACACAATCTAATTGGGGTCAGATTAAAACATGAGGTTACATAAAATATGAAACAATTAAAAATTTGGATATAATGAAATCGGTGAAATCGGAAATCGAATGCTACGACATACAATGTACAAAACAACATAGAAAGATGAAGTGGGGGACTGGGTTACGCTCCGACTCCACAAGCTCCATCCCACCACTGGCACTTTTGAAGACACTTATGGCATATTCAATTGGAATCTTTCACTCGCAAGTCTCGAGCGACATACTTCCATCTTGATTGGAACACTTTCTCCGACAGACATTTCCTCTCCAGTCATATTTTTCTTTTCAAATGAAAAGAAAAATATCTCACCAGGTGATGGCTGGATATGAAAGTGCCCGTCTTGGCCCCTTTCATTCGAGTCTTCCACACTACCTCTTTCGCTACTGCTATTATAGTGAGGAAACATTTCTTACCTTTGTTTGATAACAAACTTGGCGGGTCAATTTTTATAATTGACTCAGCTGACAACTGTAATCTTCCTTCACTTGACACTAGGTGTTCCACGTAAACCCACATTTCAGAGACTCTTGAACACTGTACAATAGCATGCGGGGCGGTTTCCCTATCCCGCCCGCATCTTGGACAGGTCGGTGATGTCTGCATTCCATGTCTTGCAAGTTTATCGCGAACGGGTAAGGCTCCTCTGTAACATTACCAGGTCAAAGACATTTGGAAATTATCCAACGACTTCAACCTGAATGTACGAAAGAACAGGCTGTCGAGTTCAATAAATCCGAGACCCAGAGTCGTTCCCAGGCCATCGTCACATTCTGCCTCTACTAACCCTCTATAGAAGAATGCTGTAGAACCCCCGCTGCCGGCGTTGCCCGAGCGTCGGAATAACAGGAGGGCCTTACAACACTCCGTGTACCATAAACTCAACCTCGGACTGTGATAGCACCAAGCTTCCTTTGCACTCTACTGGCGAACTTGGGGAACATTTGTCTTGCCAACGGAGACCACAGCTGGTCACCATCCAGGAGTATCCAAAGATGCCTCAACCTCAACGCGTGCCTGCGCATCATCAACCAAGGCATCCCTAAACCTCCCTTTAACGGTTTCTGGCAACAGATAGAGCGTCTCACAAGTGGCTTTGAGCCCCTCCACAAAAAGTGAAAGAGCTGTCTTTCCAACTTGGTCAACTATGAATCAGGGCAAGGAACGACGGTCAGGCGATAGGTAATAACCGATGCGATGAACACATTGGCTACCTCCGCCCTCCCATTCAAGGACAGCCTTCGCCAAGACCAACTCTTGGCTATACCGGCCACCTTGCTCAAAACCTCTGCCCAGTTCTTCTCCACCTGGTGGTCTGGACCAAACCAAACTCCCAGCAACTTAACCGGTCCCTCCGTCCAGCATCCTACGACACTATCCGAAGGCATCGACTTGCTCCTCCAGGTGCCGAGTTGCAAGCCGACTGACTTATCCCGATTAATCTTTGCTCCTGCCACTGTCTCGTAATCCTCAATAACCTCGCCTACTTTACGCAGGCGTGTCATTGTGGTCACGCTGATGGTGATGTCGTCCGCATACACTGTAACAAACTCCCCCAAGACCGGCGCTCTTGGGATCTCTCTCAGCTTTATCAGCAGCGGCTCAAGAGCCACCATGTACAAAAGCGGAGAGAGTGGACACCTCTGACGAACCGAACGCTTGATGAAGAACGGCTTAGAAAGAAAACCGTTCACCCGAACTAGCGAGTCGATGTTGTGATACAATTGAATAATCCACCTGAGGAAACAGACGCGCAAGCCAAACCTCGCAAGAACACTCACCAGGTACCGATGGCCGACCCTATCGAAAGCGTTAGATGCACCAAAGCCCCCCCCCCTCTGCCAGTCTTAGTCCCAAACCTCTCTATGGTATAGCAGATAAGGTGGAGATTATCCTGAATGGTCCTGCCGGGGATGGCACAGGTCTCTGCCTCCCCAATCAAACCATCCGTGACACACGCCAACCTTTTCGCTAATACCTTGGCCAAAATCTTCACTTCTGTATTTAGCAGAGTGATGGGCCTAAAGTTATCTAAACAATCCCCCTTGCTCAGGTCCTTCCTGACTAGTGTCACCACTCCCCAGCACACAGATCTGGGGATAAACCCATTCTGTTGCCAGTTCGTGTACACACCAGCCAGCAGGTGTCCGAACAAGTCTGGCATACTTTTATATAATTCATAGGGTAGGCCATCAAGCCCCGGCGATTTGCCTTTACCACAGTCCGCCAACGTCTCAATTATCTCCCCAGGTGTGATCGGCCCCTCACAAGCCTCCCGTTCGGCCCCGAGAGGCGTGGCAGCCCAGCAAGGAAGCCCTCAAGGTCTTCCCCACCACACGACTCACCATCACCGCCGAAAAACCAAGCGAAGTGCTCCTGAAAGGCCCCACACATCTCCTCGGGTTCGTTTACCAATTCGCCCTGAAGGTTCGCCACAGTTCGAATAATGGAGTCATTACCCCGTTGAGCCTCTACCACTCGGGCCCATCCAGCAGCTTTGATTCTTTTGCAACCCATTGCACATATTTTTACTCTGATAATACTTCCCATGTGTTGGCTTTCGAGGTGCTGGTTTAATTCCAGTCTCTTGGCCTTCACCTGGTCCGCATTACCATTCTCCATGGCTTTCTCTAGCTCCTTAACAAGACCATCGCCTATGCTACGTTCCTTCTTAGCTAAGCCTATACCACATCTAATCAACTCATATTTTCTGGCTCACTTAAGGGCGTACAACCATTTATTATTAATTTAGCAGGTACCAACCTGTTAAAGCCCTTTGAATTATTAACTTGATCCACTTTCTGTACTCCTCGTTCGCCAATAGGGACTTGTTGAGTTTCCAGTAGCCAGATCCCTGTCTATACATCTTATCTATAGTCAGCTCTTTGTGACTATCTTGTGGTCACTGTAGTTGACTGGGTAAAACTGTGGACACTTAACTATATCTTTATCTACTTTTCTTATCAATATCCTATCTAAATAAGACCTGGAAGACCCATCGCTACTTGACCACATCCACAGTGGAGCGTTTGGATGTTCCAGTCTATACGGGTCTACCAGCTGAAAGTGGCTGAGCAGATTCCGAAAGCCAGGATTCACTGTTCTGTCTGTCTGCGAGCCAACACAATCAACATGCACATCGTCAATTGCGTTGAAGTCACCTAACACGACTAAAGAAAGGAATTTCCCGAGGTCATGGAAATATTGATTCTGTAAACCAAATGAATTGGGTGCATAAATTGTGACCAACCTCACTGTCTTACTACAACTTAATGTCAAATCTAGGACGACCAGCTTGCCTTCTGGATCAATAAAAACAGACTTTACCTCAGGAACCCAGTCTCTTTTTATTAAGACCGACACCCCACCCCCACCTCCTGGCCGACATGGAGAGACGTATCTCTTGTAGCCGCTCAAGAGGGGGAGCAGATCTCTTGGCCTGCTTATCCGGGTTTCTGTGGCAGCAATCACATCCAAATTTCACGACCTGATGTCATTTAGGAAGCGCCCTTGCTTCCAACTTGACGACAGGCCGCGTACATTTAAACAACTAATACGAATAGCCATGAGTGTTTTACCTTAGTCGGTGTCTGGAGGCAGGGAAACCCCCGACTTTTCCACTCCGTCTGAGGCCTGTGGAGTCGGAGGTATAAAATTCTCTGACATAGTTGGAACGTAGTCCAATCTTGGGGCTCCAACATCATTTCTGTAGTTGTTAAATACATTGAATAATTTCCTTGCCATTTTTTGCTTCTACTTTTCTCATTTCGATAGTTGCCAAGTGGTTCATAAGCTCTCTGTTTGTGGTTCGAACCACCATGTAGCAACTGTCTTTTTCTTTGGGTTTCCGCTTTTTGTTTTTTTCTGTTCTTGTTTGTTTTTCGTTGGAGAGGGTTGTTTCGATTTTCTTTTATTGGACACAGTAGTCCAACCCTCTTCAGCCTTTTCCACTGGAACTGGTGTTGGTTCCTTTTTAGCTTCCTGTTCCTTTTGTTTCTCCTCCACTACTTCAGGTTCCTTTCTTTTTTCCTCTGTTTCTTCCTGGCTGGTTTTTTTCTCCGCTATGTTCTGTTTACAGTCCACCCTGAGGTGGCCCTCCTTCCCACACTGGAAGCAACGAGGTTGGCGGCCTTCCACTAACACAACCAGTCGTGTCCCACCAACCTCAAAACTTTTGATTATCTCTTCCAGTGTGGTCTGTTCCGCCTGTATTATTACTTTCAGGGCCTGGCCGTACCACAGTCTTGGCTTAATAACAGTTGCATCCAATACTGTAATCTTATCTTCCAGACCCATTGTTACCGCGGCAACTACCCACTCTGGGTCCACCTCAGTGGGAATGTTGTTGATTGTTATTTGCGATGTTCTCCTACCCATGTACAGTGGTAGGAGAACCGCATTTTCAGTCCTCAGAGGCTCTACAGAGTGGAGTCGGGCATCTTCCTCCGACTCAATTCTCACCTCAACAGTAGCATATCGCTTGCCTTTGGCGATGTAAGTGATTTTTTGCCAAATCGGCTTTAGGCACTTCTCAATCTCTGCTTCTGAGACGTAATCTATTTTCCTCTCTTCTGTGCTGTATGTTTTAAAGATGATAGTCTCCCTTTCTATTTTTGCCAGGAAACTTTGGGGCGGGGTTATGCTTCTCTGTGTTGCTCAGGTTTACTTTCCTTTGTTTGGCACCAGCCACTGCTGCAAAGTCTAACATTTTTCTTGTCGTTTTTTTCCTTTTCTTTCTCATTTGATTCCTTTGTTTTAAGGCTTTTTACATCTATATTTCTTTTCGACGTTGCTGACTGATTTCTTATAATTCTCGGTTGTTCATCTTCGTCCGGAATTAATTCAATCTCACATATTCTTTTGATTTCATGTTCTGTTAGTTCTGCCATCGTGTAGGTTTCCCTGCACGGGGAAACCGTTGCCGGTTTCACCAACTGTGACAATTTTTCCAAAAATTAACGACAAAATTAACAAAACACAGTACAACAATCAAAATCAAATTAAATATTCTACTTGTGAGGTAACAATATCCAAAATTACATACACAATTCAAAAAGAATTACGCATGCACAAAGGGAAAAATAATTTTTATAAAATAGCAAATATATATAATCAATATGGACCAACCTTAGACAAGTCCATGCAAATAATGGAAAGATTAAAAAAAAAAAAGTGCTATTTTAGAATAGTCAAACAGGCTGCAGTATCAAAACCAATCTTCAAGGTTTCAAATCACCCTAACGCAAACTATTACACTTGTTATTATCTATTGCTTTTAAATTTATTTCTATTTTTATACAGTTTCAAGAAGGTGGAGGAAAACTTATGGTTGCAGAAGGGGATTACCTCTGTGAACTTATTTAAGGTTTTTGGTCCAAAAGACCTGAGTATTGCAAGGGATTCCCTAATACATAAAGAACATTTACTAATATTTGCCTTAAAGTAGGGGGCCCTTGATATAATAGACTTTTGCTTTTGCTTGCGTTCTGTATGAGAACGCAAGAGATGACATGGTAAAACTGTTGAACGAGTGGAAGGATATGGTGGAAGTAGAATTCTTGGATGATGATGGTGAGACTACAATGTACTATTTGGGAAACAAAGAACAATGGGAAATAGTAAAAAAGAATAATAAAGGCATTGATTGGTGGAAAGTCATCGGCAATAGAGACAAGTTGCCGAAAAGGATTAATTATACTAAACTAAAAGAGGACTATGGCATTGAACTGCTAGATTTAAGGCATTGAACAACAAAACGGTATCAATGTAACCACTCGACGTCAGGGGTCGAGTGAGCATTCCACCTCATTATATCATCGTTTTCATAATTCATTCTTTTCTTTTATTTTGTTTCTCTCTTCATACCTCCATTTTATAATTTTAGTTCCCCGATTGTGTTTGTCCCCTTTTTTGTTTAGCCCCTGGTGGGTAATAAAGAGATCTTTCCCTTTGTGCATGTCGTGATATTTGTACGTAAGTTTACCCTGACGAGGGGGTCATCACCAGTTTGCAATCTATTGTGTTTAGGATACAGTGGTGTACTCCCAAAATGGCCATAGGTGTTGTACGTGGTTTTCGTGAAATCGATTTTACTGATTGATACCTGCTGGGTGCTGTAATTGTATTTTAACCCATGTGTTGTGAACTTTTGGACATGGTGAGCGGAATTAGATTTTACATGTTTTACCTGCTGATACCTGCTGGGTGCCTGTTGTTCACTCTTGTATATGCCTAACTGGTGTGGACTTGCCTATTGGTGTCTACTGTTTTTGAGTTGAAAATGTGCCCGAGGGAGATGAAGAACTTTGAGTTTTAACTCTAAATGGTGTTAAATCATTTCTGTCCTTGATTTTTAACCGATGGACTACTTTATGGTACGTCTTTTCTTTATTTTATTTTACTTTATTTTATATCGACCTATATTATATTATATATTTGAAATTTTTATTCATTTTATTCGTATTAATTTTAACTTCTATGAAATGATATTTATGTGTATTGTATTATACCTTTAACTCAATTTTTTTCATTTGTATGTTATCGGTTGAAACAATATATTTGTGTATAAAATTTCATACTATATGTTCTATTTCTTGCATCTTACTTCTTATATATTTCTTTATTTGTTATTTCTTCTTACATTATTTTTCTTACGTTATATCTTCTTATTCCTTATGTTTGACGGATTATGTTGTATATCTTATATATGTTCATTGAGGGGGTATGATATGTTGAATCGTTAACCCAGCGTTTTTATTCTATAACTAATATTTTACTCTTGTCTCAATTATTCTGAGCACTTCTCCTTGCAGCCCTGTATAAAATCTATTGGTTTCCTAATACTTTGTCTACTAATACTTTGCATGTACCACATCCTTGCATTGTTGTTTATTTCTTGTGTTTGTTCTTCGTTTTTTTTTGGGAATTTACTATATATATATATATATATATATATATATATATATATATATATATATATATATGTAATATTAATATATTACATATATATATATATATATATATATATATATATATATATATATATATATATAGTAAATTCCCAAAAAAAAACGAAGAACAAACACAAGAAATAAACAACAATGCAAGGATGTGGTACATGCAAAGTATTAGTAGACACTCAGGGAAGGAAAGAAAGGTTGTTTTCTTGTTTCGAGCAAAACTCTTCATCAGAAACAGATGGAGGAAAGTCCAAGAGGAAAGGAAGACGGAGGAAACAAATTGTGAATGATCCACATGTAGTTACAATAAATACTCTTTACTCTTTTACTTGTTTCAGTCATTTGACTGTGGCCATGCTGGAGCACCGCCTTTAGTCGAATCAAATCGACCCCAGGACTTATTCTTTGTAAGCCTAGAACTTATTCTATCGGTCTCTTTTTGCCGAACCGCTAAGTTTCGGGGACGTAAACACACCAGCATCGGTTGTCAAGCGATGGAGGGGGGACAAACAAAGACACACAAACATATATATATATATATATATATATACGACAGGCTTCTTTCAGTTTCCGTCTACCAAATCCACTCACAAGGCTTTGGTCGGCCCGAAGCTATAGTAGAAGACACTTGCCCAAGGTGCCACACAGTAGGACTGAACTCGGAATCAAGTGGTTGGTAAGCAAGCTACTTACCACACAGCCATTCCTGCACCTATATACATAATATAATAAATGTGAACGTCAGTGTGTCACACTTTTTCAACTTTACTCTTAGAGGCTGTAGCCCAACATATCATACCATTTTGGAATCAGGCCAACTCTGTAAGTAAATTGAAAACATTCTGGGCCGAATCTGGACCCACAATCTTGAAATTTTGGATTCCCAAGTTTTCATTACTGCAATTGTTTTTAGCAATTTTTTTTTTTACATGATTTTTTTTTTGCAATGTATTTTTTTGTATAACAACTTTTACTAGCTGGATCTGTGAAAACTTCATGGAAAACATAAAAAATTTAAGCATCTGTAAATAGTGACTTCATTTAATAACTATCGAATAAGTATGGGTATAACTACAGATGTATACCCTATCAACTTTGTTGCCTCATAAATTCCGGAAAAATAGATACTTTTCAACAAAAGTTTTAACAAATAATCACTTAGATCCTGTTAATTAAGTGTATGTAAAGATTTGTTGGAAAAAATGTTTCCAAGGGGTTGGGGAGAGGAGTTTCGGAAAATTCACACAACCTGACATTTTCTCCCTCATAACTTTCAGGGAAAAGGGTATTTTTTAAATGAAATTTTATACAAATACCTTTCAAACGGCATAGATTACAATCACTAAAGTCTGGGGGAGGTGGGAAAGCTATACATCTGTAGTTATGCCTAATTATGTATAAACAGGACGCTGGGAAATTCTACGAAATACAAAAAAATGTAAGCATCTTTAGAAGTAACATCCAATTACAGTGTAGAAAAGTAAATGTAATATCCAATATCAGCTGGGGACCCATTATATAGAATACAGTAGTTAATAATATTGTAGGAAAATAAGTAACATCCAATATTTGCTGTGGTTATGTATCTGTCTACTCTGAAAATAGTGATAAACACTTAAAAAAAAAAACCAACAAACATGCTACCTTCCTTTCAGTTACCACTCACTCACTCTCACTCTCTCTCTCTCTCTCTCTCTCTCTCACTCTTTCCCTCTTTCTCCTTCTCTCTCGTTCAGCCACTCATTTCAATTGTATCTCCTCTTCTTAACACTTTTTATTTCTCTCCTTTCCACCTCTCCTTTCAACTGCAGAAAAGTAAGAGTACCATCCACAGTTATTTGCTGCAAGAGAAAGACAAAGGGAGAGAGAGTGTGTGTGTTAGAGAGAGAAGCAGACAGAATAACTGTCAGACAGATAGATAGATAAGCAACATTTCTCTTTGAAATTTCCATATTTTCAATGGTTTTATCATATATTGTCCAAAACGAAAAATTTTCCAGCATTTTCTCTATAAGAATGGTTTCATTTTCTTTCATTATTATTCTCTATCCACTCCCTTCGTTCACTCAGTCTAACTCTCTAAATCTCTTTCTCTTCCCCCCCCTCCTCTTAAAAGGTAAGTTTAAATATTAATGCAATACTTAACTGTTTGAAAAATACTGTTCAAATTTAATAAAATTTTATATGTACTCAATGCATGAAGTGTTATTGTTGGGCCCAAGGCCCAATCAAGAGCCCTCCATAGGAGCTAGCTTAAAAGTTGCCCGATAGGGCAGCTTTTAAGCTTGTATATATATATATATATATATATATATATCAGTCATCACCTCACTCTTCTTCATCATAGTCTGCCAGGCAATAACAGAGAAATTTAAGATGGGCTGCCCGAGAGCTCCTCTATACTGATGACCTTGTCCGCATAGCCAAATCACTTCCAAAACTAAAGAAATTTCAGGTGTGGAAGCAAGGTCTAGAATCAAAGGGAATTAGAGTTAATCTGGCAAGAAAGTGGACAAATCAGAAATCCCTGCAGGTAGATGACCTAGCTTGATCTGTAGAAAAGGCATAGGCAGAAACTCCATAAGAAGTACCTGGTGCAAGCGATATCAGAGAAAAGTTAACTGGGAAAATAGTCTTTGTGTGTGGCAGATGTATAGGTACAATAAACACTAGAAATGTACAGAAAATAGACTCCATCATATGCCAGGAGAGAAAACTAGAAGTAGTTGATAGCTTTAGTTACCTGGATGACCAAGTCAGTAGTGGAGGTGAATGCTCCGAAAGTGTAGCTGTTAGAATAAGAATAGAATAAGAATAAGAATAGAATAGAATAAGAATAGGCTGGGCAAAGTTCAGAGAGCTTCTATCTCTGTTGGTAACAAAAGGCCTCTCCCTCAAAATGAAAGGTGGACTCTATGTGGGCTGTGATCGCAGAGGACATGCGATGACATGAAAAAAATGAAGCCAGTATGCTTCGCTGGATGTGCAATGTTAGCGTGCATGTATGACAGAGAACAGATATCTTCAGAGAAAAACTGGGCATAAGAGGCATCAGATGTATGGACGAGAACAGCTGTGTAAAGAAGTGCCAGGCTCCAACTGTAGAATGAAACTGTGGAAGAGGTAAACCCTAGAAAACATGGGATGAGGCGGTGAAGCATGCTCTTCGAACATTGGGCCTAATGGAGGTGATGGCCAGTGACCAAGACCTTTGTCGATAAGCTGTGCTTGAGAAGACTTGTCAAGCCAAGTGAAATCATAGTTGTGGGTGTTGCCAGTGTCATGTGAATGGCATCCATGAAATCGCAATCATGACCATTGCCGGTAGCGTGATCTTCAAATGTCAAGGCATTACTCGTCAGTTACTCGTCATGGCAGCAATGACGAGTAAATGAGACCTTTCCCATTATGTTGTGCTGGAGAAGACTTGTCAAGCCAAGTGAAACTGTAGTTGCGGCAGTTGCCAGTGTCATGTAAATCGTAGTTGTGGCTGTCGCCAGTGTCACGTAAATGGCACCTGTGTCAGTGGCATGTAAAAAGCACCCATTGCACACTTGGAATGACTGACATTAGGAAGGGCATCCAGCCATAGAAACCATGCCAAATCAGACGGCGACCTGGTACAGCCCTCTGGCTTACCAGTTCTAGTCAAACTAACCCATGCCAGCATGGAAAGCAAATGTTAAATGAAAATGAATGATAAATATACATACATTCAACAAAAAAATCCAGTGAAATCCATGGAAATAGAGTCAGTATATCCAGTGGTAATCCAGGTGGAATGCTGGTATGTAGATGAGAGGTGCAGAAAGATCGGGAAATGGTTAAGATATGCAAGTCCAATGAGTAGGAAGTTAAGGCAGGATAAAACTGCGGTGACCACAGGAGTGTCTAATATATAGTTGAAATTTATAGAAAACAAAAGACAAAGACAGGTGTATGAACAACAAGCAGGTGTATTAGTTTGACGCTCGGCAAAATGAAAAAGTCTTTTACGTTTCGAGCCTATGTTCTTCAACACAAAGGAATAAGAGAAAATAAACAGAGAGAGAATGAAAAAAAACGTGTAGATTTAGCAGTCAAGCATGATTTCACCATGCTTGACTACTAAATCTACACATTTGTTTCCATTCTCTCTGTTTACTTTCTCTTATTCATTTCTGTTGAAGAGTGTAGGCTCGAAACCTAAAAGACTTTTTCATTTTGCCGAGTGTCAAATTAATACACCTGCTTGTTGTTCATCGTCTTTTGTTTTCCTATAAATTTCAACTATATATATATATGTATGTGTTTGAGTGTTTACATCCGTGTAACTTAGCAGTTCGGCAAAGAAGACCAATAGAGTAAGTACTAGGCTTACAAAGAATAAGTCCTGGGGTTGAAAGGTGGTGCTCCAGCATGGCTGCAGTCAAATAACTGACACAAATAAAAGAATAAAATTATATATATATATATATATATATATATATATATATATATATATATATATATATACATACTCAGATATTTACCTGAATATGAGAAGCTAGAACATCTTCAAGTTCCAAAACAATGCTTTTCAGTTTTTTCTCTACAGGATTGCCAATGTCTTGGGATTTAAAAGCAATCTTCTGAAATAGTGGTAGAAGCTAAAGAGAAAGAAAGGTGTTGAAAAATGACAATAAATTTGAAAGATAGCAAACAATGAATGTATAAAAGATTTAAAAAACTGGACTGATGCTATAATCTAAGTACTGTCATAGGCTGTATTAAATTTTATCATCTTTAGAGTATCACCATTGCATTATTATCATGAACCTTATAGTTATTATCTCCTATCATATACATTAATGTCTTAAATATAACTTCTTGTACATTTTGATTTCATTTAGAGGTTGATAGTCAAGATTTGGTATTATTAACACAAGGGTTTAGTTTCAGTTCTATTATAGGTACAATGAGTTTGCAAAATATTAGCATATTACTTTGAATATCCATCAAGGTATACCTATGTAAATAGTATATGCTGTGATGTATATACTATTTATTGGACAAAATTAAATGTATCATTTATCTTTCTATCGACAAAAAAAAAAAAAAAATTAGCATGACTTTGTTTTAATCCTGGTTGAGATCTTTCAGAGACCATGCATCTTTGTTTTCTATGAAGAGAGATATATCTTATACCTATTTATAGTCACTTAATTCAGTTTGCATAAACGGTGCTTTTTACTAACTTCGCAGTCAATTATTAATTACTGGTGCACTAAACATCATATTTATGAGATATAAAAAAAGACATTTGTTTTTGTTCAAAGTTACACATAGTGATTACTAAAAAACTCATACTGTCACAAATGCATATATTAGCATACATTTAAAGTATCTGTAGTGAGGCCTAGAATTGAAACCTTACAGCTTCAGTAACTAGGTCCAGACCACACTTAGGTCAGGTTACATCTCCTGCTTATTAACCATTTGACTCACTGGAATATCACCTCACATTAGAGAATGCTCAATTTTGCTTCAGTAATTTCTGCACTTAAGTACATAAGTACAATGTACACAAGCAAATCAGAGAGAAAAGCACTTCAGAAGCACAAGCAACAAGTCCTTCACATCAACAAATTTTCCTTGGCTGAAACCAAGTTAAAAGGCTTCTTCAACTAGGATAGTCTAAGCATTATTCCCACCTCCCATGCAAAGCTAATCTCTTGTGTCAGTTATGTAATTACAAACTACATTTATTTCTAGCACATTGCAATACACTCACTATTGGCAAGTCATTATGTAGACATGTAAATATTGTGTTTTACTCCTGTGAAAATAAATGCTATTTCAACAATGTTCAGAGTTGGTTTATTATGGGACAACATGCAGCTAAACTTCATACCAATCAATAAATATTCATTCAACCAAGCCCAATATATCTAACACATGTGGTTTAAGCCATCATTATTTTAATTAACATAATAGATGTATTATAGGGTTTACTTGGCATGCTTATTCATATCCTTGTTTGACTTACAAAGACTTGTATATGTGAGTTTTATTAGTCTATGGAGACGTAGCAACGTCTGGAGTTGTTCCATTTAAATTTATTTGACATTTGGATATGTGAGATGAGGGAATTCAGAGGTGGTAGCACTGGAGAGAAATTATTGACTACAGTGGAATTTAGAGGTGAAATGCAATAGGAAGGATAAGATAGAGTGGTATATTATGCAGACTTTTGGGAATAAGTATTCAACTTTAAGTTTCGAAAATCAGAGGCTATTGTGGTAGTGTTGGAAGAGATGGTTGTAGCATTACTTTATTCTTTCATTGGCTTCAGTCATGGGACTATAACATTGCTCATGCAGCACCCTGAAGGTTACAACTGATTATTGTATTTATCAACTGTTATTTTATTATCTCTGAACGATGAAAGAAAGTCAACTTGGACAGGAATTGAGCTCAGAATGTAGAGGGATGCTACAAAATATCACAAACTATTTTTACTCAGTACTTTACTGATCATTATTACTAATTTAATTCAAAGACCTTAAATTTGGGAGAAAACTGACTCCAGTACTTGACAAGTACTTATTTTAATTACCCTAGAAAGATGAGGTGCAAAGTAGACTTGGGCAGAATTTGAACTGAAAATGATCAAAATGCTATAAACTATTTTATCCTGCATTCTACAAATTCTGTAAGCCATTACATTTATCAGTGTTACTAACAAGAATATAATATTAATGTCTAATTTATACACATTATCTTGAACTTTCAGGGAGATAGACAGGAAATTTAATTGATCCCAATACTTGACAGTTATGTACTTTACTGGTCTCCACAAGAAAGATAAAAGGTAAAGTATATTGATGTGAGAATCTTAAACAATTACCAGATACTTTTTGAATGTGGTTTGGGGTTTCTGTATGTAATAAGTCTTTAATATATGAGCAGTACTTAAATGTGGGTCACATTTGAACTTTGTGTGTGTATGTATGTGAAAAGAAGTAATACATACAAAGATCATAAAAATAGACGAATAACAAATTTTAAATTAAAAGAGCCCTAAAATACCTGTTGAGAGTTGTTGGCATCATTAACAAATTTTCCAGCTTGCTCAATGCTTGGATCACTACTGCCAGAGGTAGATGTCCTTGATATTGCATTAACTGTATCTTGAACCTGAACCACTAGGCGGTCAACCATCTACAAAACAAAAATAATCATAAAGGAAAATAGAAATACACAACAAGCAATATACACTTTCAACCTCAAACAACAATATAATATAATTGGAAACTGGTAAATTTGGTAAACTTTTAACAATGTCTTATACTCCCAAGGATTTCATTACTCGCTTGTATTTAGCTTCTTCCCTGATAATATGTGTTCAAGACTTCATCCATTTAACATCCATTTTTTTTGTGCTGGAAAAGGTAGAATCCAGTGAGCAGTAAGGTCATGTTGAGCTTCAATGTCAGCTTTGGTATGATGGATACCCTTCATGATGTCTGGGTGCTTTCTTTTGTGACACCAGCACTAGCGAGATTGCCAAATAAATTGCAAGGCAAGAAAAGAAAAAGCTGTTGAGAGGCTAGAGTATGACAGAAGAACAAGCCTAGATGTCTTATAACAGAAATACAAGACTACTCCATATTATACAAGAGTGGGTGGGAGTAGCTGGAAAGATAGAATTGTAGGTGGAATGCTGAAGCATCTCAAGACAGTGGATCCTAAGTGGAGAAATAGAGGGGGGAAAGATGGGGGTAACAATGCATGAAGCAAATGATGTGGAGAGGTAAAAGGGTGGCTCAGGAGGGATAGGAGGGTAAGAGGAGCATGATGGTAGATATGAGAGGGTACTGAGAGTGACAGTAGGTAGGAGATGTGTTAAGAATGGAGTATAGCAGAGGAGAACACAGGCTAAAGGCACAAAAAGGTGATTGGTGACAATGAGAAATGGAAGAGGGTGGGGGAAAATAATTGGAAGGGAGGGCACATAATATGTGCTTATTCTACTCTCTGGTGATTATAGCAGCTGAGTAGTACCACAAATAGAGAAGTGATGGGTGTTAAAGGATAAGATGTGTGTATGTGGGGGGATGTTTGATGGGACAGAGCAAAGGAAAGAAAGGACAGGAACCCACATATGCAAGCACAATCAAGGTGGTTTTAAGATATCATTTTTGCTGTGATGGATGGATCATGATGATGATGATCATTTGTCATTCCAGCCCACATTATTTCCACCAATCACCTTTTTGTGCCTTTAGCCAGTGTTCTCCTCTGATATACTCCATTCTTAACACACCTCTTACCTGCTGGTATGGGCTGGATGGTTTGACAGGAACTGGCAAGACCATAAGCCACACCAGGCTTCAATGTGTGGTTTGGCAAAGTTTCTACAGCTAGATGCCCTTCCTAATGTTACCATTTTACAGAGCATGCTTAGTGCTTTTTATGTGGCACCAGCACTTTCTACATAACGCCATCACTGACAGTGTTACCAGTTACCTTGCAAGACAAAACAATTCCTCGTTTTGGAGGGGTAGTAGTATTGAGTGTGGGGGTGGCTTTGTGCCAGTTGAGAGATTAAAGATATAGACTGACAGATATAGGTGTCTTGTTATATAGATACCAGTTGGAATAGAAAAGTGAGTGGGTTTGAAGGTAAGAAAAGAGTGATAGTAAGACAGATGATGGCAAAGATAGGTGATTGGTGTAGAAAATAAGCAGGGGAAGATAATGGGAAATGGAAGTAATTTGGGTTGAGGGAAGAAAGGTAACTGAGAAAGCCAGGGGATGTAGTATGTACCTATTCTGCTCTCAGGTGATAGAGAAGTGATGGGTGTTAGGGGATAAAATGTGGAGATAAATGCTTGATGGATCAGAGAGGATGGTGGTGAGACAGAGCCCCTCGAAGACAATTATTACCAAAGTGGTTTTAGGATATCAATTCTGCTGTGGCAGATGGGTCTCCTTGAGTAAAGCAATGTGCCACTTATCTTGGTCCTTTATCATCTCTTTTGTAAGGCTCAGTATCTTAAGATCAGCCTTCAATACTTTGTCCCATGTCTTCTTGGGTCTTGCTCTTCCACAAGTTCCATCCATTTAAAATGATTGGCATTGCTTTATGCAATTGTCTTCATCCATATGCATCATATAACCAAACCAAAACAGTCTTCTCTCTTGCACACTGCATCTAATTCCTCTTATGCCTAAGATTTCTCTCAATACACTAACACTTGTAGTGATGCCTAATACCAGTCGTCATTTTGGGAGGTTCGTCCACACATGCACAGGGACATGTCTTCTGGAAGGCATGCAGGAAATCCCTCATGCGCATGCGTGGTCATCCTATATAAAAGCGTTCCCGCCTTTTCTCGACCTCTTACCGCTGGACATTCGAGGGGACAACAGGACCCCTAAGAGCCGCTCTGTAACTCTACCTTTGAGTCTACACTAACTGAGGCTGAAGAATGACGTAATCAACCAGCATCAACACCGTCTTCACACCAACCATAAAGGGCGACCTGGAAATTCCGTTACCCAAGATGTAGACTGAGCACCTCATAATAAATATTTGTTATGCTGTTATTCAATGTATCCAGCGTGTTCGTTTTCATTGAAGAGAATTGATTTGTATGGGATAGGGTTACCCAATGATGGTGGCCCTATCACCTACAAACTGGTGACCCCAAAAGAAGAACTTTGAGCAGCCAGCATGCGGACCACCACCTCTTCCCTTTTCTCCTACAAACTGGTGTTCCCAAAACAATAAACAAAAAGAACCACTGAAAAAAGCACATGGTGTCAGTCTGTGCTATAGTTGTAATTATACATCTCACCACTAACGTTTTGCTGTTAACAGGACAACAGAAACAAATATAACACACATTTAATTTCTCTGCCCTGTACTGTATATCTTCCTTGAAGAAAAAATACGAGAAGGTTGGTGAAAACTTTTTCCTGCACACAGTACAAGCAACACACACACACACCCACCCACACAGAAAAAAAAAAGCAAACACCATTGTTTTTTTACGAACATTTTTTTTCTCTCTCTTGTCCACACTGTTGCTTCCACACACAAAACAAGAACAGGAAAAAATTTTGTTTCTTCTCATTGGCCTTGTTTTTTTGGTGTCCTCGTATCGAGAAAATTTTGTTCATTGTTTCTTTTCTTTCCTTCTTCTCCTTGACAGAGTCATCTTTAAACAGACATGTCGTCAAACATGTTACCTCCATTCACTGGTGATGTGCTCTTATGGTTCGCTCAATTAGAGGCACACCTTGACGCATATGGAATTTCTCTGTTGAAACAACTGAAATTGCTCTATTGTAGTTTGCCATCACAGCTTGCAGCATCTGCCAGAGATTTAGTTACATCTCTGAACCCAGACGCCACTTATGTGTCTGTTAAGGCAGAAATTTTACATCACAACACTAAGTCTGCAGAGAGCAGATTTAATGAGCTTATGATAGATGAGGAATTAGGGGACAGGACACCTTCATAATTTTTACGCCACCTATGGAAGTTGAGCGGTGATTCGACTGACGCCCCTCTCCTACGTAAGATCTTTTCTCTCAATTGCCGTCTCATGTGCAGACAATTTTGGCGACAGCGCTTGACGCCAACACAGTCGATCAAGTCGCAACCATGGCAGATAAGATTCTTGAATTTTCTGCCCAGCCTGCACACGACGCCTGTCTCTCTTCTGAGGCTTCATCAACTGCCTCACATAAATCCTCTCGCTCCTATGATGTTTTTGCTGATAAGCTCGAAGAGCTCACGCGTCGGTTGGACGCTCTATGTTGGGATAACAGGCCTTTTTCCCGTGCTCGCTCTCACAGATCTTGTAGTCGTTCATCTTCTGGACAACGTCCTGGTTTGTGCTGGTACCATGCCAAATTTTCTGAAAGGGCACACAAGTACATTTAACCATGCTCTTTTAAAGTGTCGGAAAACTTCCAAGGGAGAAATTGAGCACGTCAATTTCTTCCTCTGCACCTACTTTTAATCGTGCAATTTCAGGTGTCGAAGAAGTCTTTCATGATTGACACTGGGTCGTGCTGTAGTATTTGGCCTCTTCGCTTTACTACTGACAAATCTAGGCATTCGCCTATAATTTTGCATGCGATTGATTCCTCCCCGATACATACATTTTGTCAGCTTTCTCTACGCCTAGACATTGGTCTTCGTAGAGATTTTCAATGGGTTTTTGTCGTAGCTGACATACCGCATCCTATTTTGGGTGCGGATTTTTAAAATCATTTTAACTTGTAGGTAGATGTTCGGTGCCAGAGGCTTGTTGACGGTTCGACATCCCTCTTTATGCCGGCAAAGGGCTCTACCAACCCACCTCTTAGCCCAGAGTTTTTTATTGCCACTGCTGGGGATGTTTTTCATTCACTTCTAGCTTCCTTTCCCAAGCTGGTGGACTTCATCTATAAATCTTTGGAAAGTGCTTGTCGCATTCCGCAGACCGAAGCCCATAAAAAGAAATTCAAAACAACCAAAAGGAGTGATGGCAGTTTTGGGAATGTCCTCTGGATTAACTGGAATCTGGTGATAAGCCCGAACCAGATCAATCTTGGTTTACCCCAAGCTTTTAGGCCTACTAAGCCAGTACATTCCACCCTCCATTTTATCAAGACTACTGAGCCACCTGTTTTTTCACGCCCACGGCATCTGGCACCAGACTGCCTCAAGACGGCTAGGGCCAAGTTTGAACACATGCTTCAACTCGGCCTGATATGCCCCTCCACCAGCCCATGGGCATCTCCCATTCATTTGGCAAGAAAAGGTGATTCTGATTTTCGCCCGGTGGGGGACTATCAGCGACTTAATGCTGTAACGGTTCCTGACCGTTATCCCATTAGGATTCTGCAGGTTTTTCATCTAATTTACATGGCTGTACTATTTTTTCCAAGATTGATCTGGTTTGGGCTTATCACCAGATTCCAGTTAATCCAGAGCACATTCCCAAAACTGCCATCACTACTCCTTTTGGCTGTTTTGAATTTCTTTTTATGAGCTTCGGTCTGCGGAATGCGACAAGCACTTTCCAAAGATTTATAGATGAAGTTGTTCGTGGGCTTGATTGTGCATTTGCTTACGTTGATGACTTACTCATCGCTAGTGATACAAAGGAGAATCATCTCCACCATTTGTCGCAACTTTTTCAGCAACTCCGCGCATATAATGTAAAGATAAACCCCGATAAGTGTGTTTGCGGGCAGTCCTCTCTAGAATTTCTGGGGCACTATATTGATTCTAATGGGATCAAACCTCTTCCTGCTAAGGTCGATGCCATTCAGCACATCATGCCTCCAACTTAAGAAGTTGCATCAACTTCGCTATTTTTTAGGTATGGTCAACTTCTACAGAAGATTTATAGACCGGTGTGCGGACAAGCTACTTCCCTTTAACAAGGTTACTGCAAGGCCATTCTAAGAAAGATGCTCAACTCACTCTTTCAGCTGAGGCATTGTCTGCCTTTGAGTCTGTGAAACAGGAATTATCCTCCATTCCTGTTCTTGCACATCTGGCTCCTGATGCTCCACTCTTTATCTGTGGATGCTTCAGATTCTGCTGTTGGTGCTGTTTTGCAGCACACCGTAGATAATCAAACAAAACCTTTGGCTTTCTTTTCTTGCCAATTGCAGCCTGCCGAATGCAGATATAGTACTTTTGATCGTGAGTTATTAGCGATCTATCTATCGGCTTGGCATTTTCAGCACTAGCTCGAGGGACGGGAGTTTGTGATTTATACTGATCACAAGCCCCTTACATTTGCTCTGTCTTCTAAAACAGACAAACTCACTCCTCGTGCTTTCCGTCACCTGGACTATATTTCACAGTTTACAGGTGACATTCGTCATGTGCCAGGGAAGGAGAACATCCCTGCTGATGCTCTCTCGAGACTCCCTGTCAGTTCTATTTCCTCTCCTGCAACAATTGATTTACTTGCTATTTCGCAGGACCAACCTAACTTGTCAAAGTTAGATTTAACTTCGCCAAAATTCAACAATTGTGAATTTGCCTATCTTCCACTCCCTTCATCAGAAGGCTCTATATTGTGTGACACATATACCGGTTCTCCTAGGCCTTTAGTACCTGAGAACCATCAACGTTCTGTTTTTGATGCCCTTCATTACTTGTCACGTCTGGGCATCACTGCCACAGTAATGCTTGTTACTGCTCGGTTCTTTTGGCCCAATATGCGGCAATCGATCACCACTTGGGCATGCTCTTGTATGAAGTGCCAGAGTGTATGAAGTCCATAGGCACGTTCGTGCTCCGCTTGGACAGTTTCCTACTCCTGAGGCCCATTTTCGCCATGTCCACCATGACCTGGTTGGACCATGGCTCGTGGTTTCTCATGTATTTTAACTTGTGTCAATCGGTTCTCCCATTGGCCAGAAGCCATTCCTATAGCAGATATTTCTGCTGAGACTGTTGCGAAAGCTTTTGTTTCCAGCTGGATTTCTAGGTTCGGTGTACTGTCCAGTTTGACCACAGATCGTGGTCAACAATTTGAAGCTGTTTATTTCGTGAATTATCACGAATCCTGGGGGTGCATCATATACACACCACCAGCTATTATCCTGCTTCTAATGGGATGGTGGAGCGTTTTCATAGGCAACTAAAGGCCGCTTTGCGTGCCTTGCTGATCTGCAGTCAAGGACTGAACTTCTTCCTATCGTCCTCCTAGAATGTCGGACTGTGGTTAAAGCAGACCTGGGTTTTTCTTCAGCAGAGCTGTTGTATGGTAGCACACTGGCATTGCCTGGTACGATGTTGGTGCCGGACAAGTCACAGTCTCTCAATCCAGAGTCTTATGTCGCTCAACTACACAGCTATTTTTCTACCTTTCCTCCTGAGTCCCTGACACCAATCTCCACCTTCTAAAGTGCCATCTGATCTTAATTCTTGGATGCATGTTTTTGTTAGGGAAGATTCTGTCAGAGGATCCCTTGTTTCTCCTTATAAAGGACCCTTTCACGTGCTCTCTCGCACACCCAAATTTTAAAAAATAGACGCTAATGGTCGTACAGAGACTGTGTCTGTAGACCGATTGAAAAAAGCGTATTTTGATAAAACTACATCTTTCGTTGACACTACTGCCATGCCCGCCTTTCAACCTTTGTATACACCTTTGTCAACACCATCACCACTACATACACCTTTGCCAACACCATCCGCACTGCATACACCTTCAACAACACCACCTTCATCGTTACAACCTAACTTGGGCGAACCCTATGTCACTATGTCTGGCCGAACGGTACATAAATGGTCAAAGACCATTTATATTTGACTATATATTGTTACATTGAACTTTCAGCGTTTTCTTTTGTACAAATTGCCTGAACTGTGTTTTCCCTTTTTTTTTTTTGTGCTGAACATACCACATGGCAATTTCTTGCACCACTGCATCAAACATGGTGTAATAAAGAAAATGCAGTGACGTAAGTAAAACTTTTACATCCAACAATACCTGCCACCATGCTGACTTTGAACTTGACTTATGCCACCGGAATATTGATTTCCACGTGCATTGTGTTGCAATTTTGTTGGGTTTTTTTTATGTTCTGTGTAACACATTTCTTTTCAATTGCATACTGTGTATAGTATTCCAGTACATACATACATTTTTCCTTTGCATGCATGTACATTCATTTCTTTGCTTTGTGTATCTTTTTGCCACATCTCGAGGGTGTTTTCAGTAGCCATCTTGCCTCAGGCGCCACTCCAATATTTTTCTATTTTCATGCTTCCGCACTCAAGGGGGAGCTATGTAGTGATGCCTAATACCAGTCGTCATTTTGGGAAGTTCGTCCACACATGAGCAGGGACATGTCTTCTGGAAGGCATGCAGGAAGTCCCTCATGCACATGCGTGGTCATCCTATATAAAAGCGTTCCTGCCTTTTCTCGACCTCTTAGCGCTGGATATTTGAGGGGACGACAGGACCCCTAAGAGCTGCTCTGTAACTCTACTCTTGAGTCTACACTCACTGAGGCTGAAGAATGACTTAATCAACCAGCATCGACACCATCTTCACACCAACAATAAAATGCGACCTGGAAATTCCATTACCCGAGATGTAGGCTGAGCACCTCATAATAAATATTTGTTATGCTGTTATTCAATTTATCCAGCATGTTCGTTTTTATTGAAGAGAATTGATTTGTATGGGATAGGGTTACCCAATGATAGTGGCCCTATCACCTACACACTGTTGCACATGGACTACTAATGGAGTATACAAGCTTCATTTCTCTCTGCATTCAGAGCCCTCTCACAACCGTGTAGCACTGCTGTTCATACACATGCATTATACAATCTTCCTTTCATTTGGAGAGACCTTTGGTTGCCAACAGAGGTAAAAGCTATCTGAATTTTCTCCATCCTATTCTAGGTTTTGCTTCTACACCTAGAACTTCTTTTCTAGTTCTGTTACAGATTCTGCTATGAGAGCAAGATAATCAGCATACAGTAGTTATTGTGGGCAGCCGGTCATAAATTCCTCTGTTACAGCCAGGATGATGATGATGAATAAAAGGGTGCTGAGGACTGAGCCTTGGTGAGCATTTAGCTGTACAATTAACTTGTCACTTTACTCATGGCTAACACTTACAGTTATACTAACAAAACCCCTGTATTGCTTTCACAAGCCATTTATCAATCCCTAGCTTCTTCAGAGACCACTATGTCATGGAGTAAGGTTCTCTGTTGAAGGCTTTCTCCAGTTCAACAACTGCCAAGTACAGGGTCTTTTCTTGCCTTCATATCTTAAATTGCCTTATCTATTCTGCTACTGTAACTAGAATAGCTGGTCCCTCAGCTGGGTTCACAAAGAGGGGACATCCTTTCTCCCATTTGTTCTTCACATTTAATAGTATTCCAAACTTCTTTCTTTTCAGAGACACTGACTAGAAGTATATCATTATCAATCCATATGTACTTCTCTCCCACAACATCTTCATTCTTTCTGACACACCATCCAGCTATCCAGAACACCTTATGTCACTGATTTTCATGCTGTACGACATTGGCAAACCACTTACTTTCCGCTTGTGCCTTAGCTACATAAACCTGACACCTAGCTTCCTTTTATCAACTAGCATATGGTTCTTTGCTACCCCACGTTTTCCACTCTTTCCAAATCTGTCTCTTCTCTTTTATGGCCCTGTCAACCTCCCTGTTCCACAGCCATGTCATCCTTGGTTTAGCAGAGGCTTTGCTCCAACCACAAATTTGGTCTGTTGCCCTCAGTAGATTATCCTGTAAGAATTTCCAGTTGTCCTCTATATGTTTCTATCTCTTCTCTGTCTCATCAAATGCTTCATTAAGAACATCTCAAAATCTCTGGCCATTTAAAGGTTTGTATCTTGGAGTTCTTCTAGCCCTAAATTATCAATCATCTCAGCCTGTTGTCATCTCCTCTGTGAGGATCAGCATCTTGAGATCAGCCTTCACTCTTTTGTTTCATATCTTCCTGGCTCTTTCTCTTCCACAAGTTCCATCCACTTCAAGTGATTAGCATTTCTTTATGTAGCTTTCCTCATCTATATGCATCACATGACTAAACCAGCAAAGTTTTCTCTCTTCCATGCTACATCTGATTCCTTTTATGCTTAACTTTTCTTTCAATACATTAGCATTTTGTCATACAAGCACATAGACATTGCATATCCAATGGAGCATATGAGATTCATTCCCCTCTAGTCTTTGACTGTCCTCTGCAGCCAGAGCTCATGTCTCACTACCAAATAGCATTGCTGTAAGTACACAAGCATCTTACAGTTTGCCTTCCACTCAGAGAGTGAGACTTTTGTTGCCAACACATCTCAATTTTCTCCATCCTACTCTTATTTTAGCAATTACACATTCAGAACAGTCTCCTCTATTACTAATTAAGTTGCCTAGGTAACAGAAATTATCTACTACCTCTATAGACCCTCCAAGGTACTAGAGAATATCAATTTCCCATGTATGATTAGTCTTTATGGCTCCTGTACATTTTCACATACAAACACTACTTTGTCTATTAACTTTCCTTTCATTCTACTGCACCACTTATGTGAGCAAAGCTTGCACTACACCAAATGGAATTCCTGCTTACACTTTTCTTATATAATGAGCAGGGATATATACCTGAAAGGAGTAGTATTATATCTGTTTCCTTCCTAAGTTAACACTAAGGTTCTGCAGTTCCAGCTTTTGCTTCCACACCTGGAATTACTTTCCTAATTCTCTTACAGATTCTGTTATGAGAATGAGATAATCAGCATATAGTAATTTTCAGGCACAGTCAGTTTTAAATTCCTCTATTATGGTCTAGAGGACAATGATAAAGTGGGGTAATCTGAGAACCAAGCCCTGTTGAAAGCCTACCTGTACACTCTAAATTCATTACTGAACTCATGGCTAACTCTCACCTTACTAACAGTACTGTATCCCTGTACATGGCTTGTACAGCTTTCACAAGTCATTCATATACTCCTAGCTTCATCAGAGACTGTGAAAGGCATTCTCTAGGTTAACAAATGTGAAGTACAATGATTTACTCTTAGGTAAATAGTTTCTCTGTAGTTGTCTGACTAAGAAGATAACATCAGTAATACTTCTCCAGGACACAAAACCTAACTGCATCTCATCAAGTCAAACACTGTTTTTAATTAATAGGACTATAACTCTGTAACTTGCATGACCATGTCCAGCTGACTATAATGCTGCTACACCAGTCATTGGGGATGATACCTTCCCATATAACCTGATTAACTAAATGGGTGATTAGCTGTAATCTACTCTACCAGATATTCTAAGTATCTCAGCAACAATTCCACATAGACGTTGGACTTTTCCTGTCTTCATATCTTTAATTGTCTTTTGTATCATACTGCTCTGAACTTGACTAGCTAGTCCCACTGTAGGATCAACATTGGGGAGACTCTCTTTCCCTCATTAATTTTCCACATTTAATAACCTTTCATTGTAACACTTACATGCATCTCTTTTTCAGAATCATCATGTCATTATCCATCCATTCACATTTCTCTTTCACAATATTTTAATTCTCTTGTATACACTGTCCAACAAGCTTGAATACCTCATGCCACTGATCCACATGTTGTAAAACAATAGTGGACCTCTTTCTGTTTCAGCTCTTGCTAAGAGACCTGTGGCTTAGCTTCCAGTCTAACAAAGTTCTTTGCTGTCTCTATTTTCAAAGCTGTCACTTAACTTTTATGGCTGTCTATCTCACTGTTCCATCACTATTTCACCCTTGTCTAGCTGAAATTTGCCCCAACCACAGAATTGGTCTGTCATCCTCAGTAGGTTGTTCCTGTTGCTCTCAATGTCTATCTTCTCCTTCCCATTGAAAGCTTCAATAAGAATGTCTCTGACTGTCTGAAGGACCCTTATATTCCTTTTGCAGATTAGTTTGTGCCTCTGAGTCTTTCTAGCTTTGTTTGAGGTCACTAACCTATATTGAGCTGTACATTCCTCTCCAGGGAAGGACTTTGTATTCACAAACATCTTTCTATCCCTTTTTCTGGTGAGAATGCAGTCAATCTGTGCTACTGGTAGATGATTAGGTACCTCGCAGATTTCCTGAAGCTAGTGTTGCAGATTAACAAGCCATTTGCATCATAAAATCCCAGCAGTCTTGTTCCCTCTTTGTATCTAGAACCAAAGCTTTAACCACTGTGAATACCATAAAATCTGTTGGAGTGTTGCTCAACAGCTACAATAATAATATTACAGTTATTCATCATCAAGATAGTCAACAAAAGAACCCCATACAATCGGTCTGTCTTATCTTCTGCCAGCCCAGCATGAGGAGCATATGCAGAGATGTCACTAACATTATACAAGACTAGTCTTTGTTTAGCAATTCTATCACTCACTCTGGCTACCTTAATCACTCTATCAATCCATTTCTGTCAAAAGTATACCTAAACCACCCAGCCCATCACTACTACTCATTACTTGCCAATGAGTAGTCTACTGAGGCTCCATTCCAATGTACCTCTTGCTCTCGAATTTCTACAATCTTACTTGACCTACCTTTCATTGTGCCAACATTGATCATGGAAGATTTAAGTTTCAGAACTGGGAAAAGTAAGAAGGTACTTAAGGGAGTGTTCTCAGCATCTAGAAAGAATTATGAGGGCACTTGCCTGGAGGCAGAGGGCATTTGTACATGTCACTGAAATAGATGTGTACTACTAAATATACATTGCTAACCACTGGACTGCCTCTGGTGATAGGGTATAGGTGCACACCTTAGCTGTATATGACAGTGGAAATAAGCCTCTCATGGGTATCCTATCAATTGTTGTAGATTAAGTTTTAAATTAAATCTAGGACAGAACTGCCTAGATGTGTGTGTGTGAGGTATGTGTGATCCTTTATAGTAACTAACTGTAATTTATAAGTCTGTCTAAGCAGCGTTGACTCCTGTTACTCAAAAACAGGACTGATCTTAGGCTAAGCAACAACAAAACTGCTTATCTCCTTCATTTCTGTGAAATAACAACAAATTATTCTCTCTACTCATTTCTCTGCAATGATTCAAATATAGAAATGGTACTTGTGTTTTTTATAACCCAAGAAGAATGAATTGCAAATTTAACTCCAGTGCAATATGAACTTAGAATAGGTAAGAATATATAGTGGAAAATTATATATCCTTTTACAAAACAGACCTATTTATTAGCAACCACAACATCCAAACTAACAGACAGACAGACACACATATAAAAAGCATTTTAGGGATCAGTAGCTAAAGTATGTTGCACACCTCACCTGTTGAGTAGAACTTATAAGAAAGCCTTGTTGTAAACGATAGCCTTGGTCAGAAGAAAATTTACATGGATTATGGTTCCTCTGTAAAAAGCACTCAATCTGTGAAACAATAAAAGCAGAACTGGTAAGAACCTAAATTGTATAAACAACTGAATTGAAAGTCACTTTTAAAGTTCTAATGTTTCTAAAACATTCATTTTTATCACTTTACTGTCTTCAAGGATAAATAGCTGTATGTTGGTCACTATGAATACATCAAATTCAAACAACTCTTTTGTTTCTATTTTCAATCTGACTCATACCATGGTTTCTGCATATTTCATATTATTAAATTTTTTTTTTTCTTCTTGATTTACATTGTAACCATGTGTGAAAAGGAATTATTTACCAATTTTCGCATTTGTATATTGCTTGTGCAATTCTTTTTATTGTTGGACATCATTCTAAATGCCCAATGATGAAGAAAGAGTGAAATAATGTTATTAGTCAAAAAATGAAATAAAATAAAATAAAATAAAAAACTGAATTAGGCAGAGCTGCAGTCCTTACTTAGGATCACAATATGACTATTGTAAATAAAGTTAGAATATATGACAATAACTGTGTTAATATTAACACAGTTTTATTTAATGTCTTTTTTACTAACTCTTAACATACTACTGAAAATTTGTTAAGACAAAAACCTAGTCCTGTAAGGATTCTGCTATAAAATAGAAATGAATGGTTGAAGGGATTAGAGTTTTCTCCCTTACATATGTGAGAAATTTTAACTTCCTTCAAGGGTAGTATGATTCTTATGATATCATGGACTTAAGGAATGGCTGAAAAATGAAGTCTCATGCAGCAATGTTAGAACTAAATATTTATAATTTTTACTAACAACTTTCTTTCTGACTATTCTCAGTAGTTGTTTAATACGTGATCAGATAGATTCTATACAGATGTACAATTTTGGTATTTAATCAACATATTTCTATGAAAACTATCTTTCTAAATGCTTATTCAGTTATTTTATCCTTAGCCTTCTTTTAGCTTATTTGTACTGAGTACTGCACTTACAACTCATTATAGTATCGCAGCATCATAAAAATAGCACATTAACAAACCAAACATCTCTCTAACATACTTCAAGCAATGGATACCTTCAGCAAATGTCTGCTATAAGAGACCTAGAAGCATAGGCCAATAGCAAAAATCTTGTGAGTGAATTGTTGGATAGAAACTAAAAGAAATCTGTAAAAGAAGTCTCGCATACACACACAGATATATATATACATATATATCTGTGTGTGTATGTGAGACTTCTTTTAGTTTCCATCCAACAATTCACTCACAAGATTTTTGCTATTGGCCTATGCTTCTAGGTCTCTTATAGCAGACATTTGCTGAAGGTGCCATTGCTTGAAGTATGTTAGAGAGATGTTTGGTTTGTTAATGTGCTATTTTTATGATGCTGTGATACTATAATGAGTTGTAAGTGCAGTACTCAGTACAAATAAGCTAAAAGAAGGCTAAGGATAAAATAACTGAATAAGCACACACATATATATACACAAATATATATAGTGAGTCAGAAAACAGAGACATCTAATGGAAACAAATTGATTAATTAATTAATCAACACATTCACCAACAATTGTTTCATTTCACAAACAAAATTAAAGTTACAAAACATATATAAATATATAATTTTGCATTTTAAATACCTTGTAAGGAAAATCATGAGGGTGTGCAGGGGACAATAAGGATTACATTATCGTTTAGTAAATCACTACCAAATTTATATTCCCAATATACACAATGTAAGGGCCCTATTCAACGATCTGTTAGAGAAAAATGCAAAATGGTGCTGGACTAATAAGTGTCAGAAGGCATCTGATGAATTAAAAAAACATTTTAACATCGAACTTATCATCATCATCATTTAATGTCCGTTGTCCATGCTGGCATGGGTTGGAAGGTTTGACTGGGCTGACACTCTGGAAAGCTGAGCCAGGATCCAGTCTGATTTGGCATGATTTTCTATGGCTGGATGCCCTTCCTAACACCAACCACTCCGAGAGTGTGATAGGTGCTTTTACGTGCCACTGGCACAGATGCCATTTGCATGACACCGGTATCTGCCACAACTGTGATTTTGCTCAGCTTGATAGATCTTATTCTCAAGCACAACATGATGCCAAAGGTCTTGGTCATTGCCTCTGTGAAGCCCAACACTCAAAAAGAGCTCGGCTACTTTGTCTCCGTGAGGCCCAATGCTTGAAAGGAACTCAGCCACCTCGCCTCCGTGAGGTTCAACACTTGAAAGGAACTCAGCCACTTTGCTTCCATGAAGCCCGTTAACACATTTTGATCCGAAGTTGGATACCATGTTGTAGGAGCAGTGCTCCTGCACATATATGACGATGGAGTGAAAAGGCTATAGCCCATGCATCACGATTGCTATTACCAGCTAAAAGGAACTATCGTCAAATAGAAAAGGAAGCATTATCAATCATATTCAGGGTGAAAATTCCATAGGTTTATTCATGGAAGAAGTTTCTGTCTACAAACGGATCATTGCCCACTACTGTCAAGATATGGCTCTAAAAAAGGAATACCAACACACAGAACAAATAGACTACTGTGATGGGACACTACCTTATTGACTTATGATTACAAAATGGAATATTTACTGTCAAGAAAATTAGGGCAGGCGGATGGCTTGTCCAGACTAATACCGAAACACTGTGAACCATTCAAAGATACAGTCGTCACAGCATGAAGATCAGGAAGAGAAATGAAAAGTGGAATATGGAATGAAAATTACCAGTGACCCTAGAAGACATAAAATGAAATGCGGAGATGGACAAATTCATAACAAATGAAAAGAATACTGTGGACAGGTAAAGTACATAGGAACAGAATTGGTGTGAAACAAAACCAAGATGTGAACCTATACTCAATTTTTGATGGTGTAGAGAGTAGTAATACCTAAAACACTGCAAAAGAAAATGTTGAGGGAATTCCCTGTTAGATATCCTGATATTTTGAGGATGAAAGCTTTAATGCATAGCTACTTGTACTGGTCAAAAATGGACAGAGAAATCAAAAATTTAGTGAAAGGCTGTAGAAGATGTGCTCTAGCAGCAAAATTAACATCAATAAAAAGTGAACCTTGGCCAAAAGTATATGTTCCATGGTCAAGACTACACATCGATTTCATTGGTCCCTTAACCCTTTCGTTACTATATTTCTGACCAAAATACACCCCTCATGAGTTTCAACTAAATTCTAAAATAATCATGAATTTAGACTAGTCTCATTAAACACCTGTAACTTTTTTATTTATCAACATATTAATGTGATATCTGGAACATAATTAAAGAAAGGGTTTTTAATCAATTCTATTGCATAATTTTTGTCTGAAAGTTCTCCATGTACTGGGGTACTGCTTGTGTCTCTCACATGTAAATATTGGTTCAGCTTCACGAATCGTACTCGTTCATAATACTGGAAATATATTCATCGCCAAAAGGTTCCTGATCGCTCCAGTAATTTGTTATTCTGGGTAACTGTCTAATACCCATAATAATATTTATGGCAAAAAATGCCCGTATTTCATCTACAGTTGCAGGAAACCACAAGCTATTTTTTTTTCCAGCTTGTTTACATTCTGCGTAACTGTTTGTTTCCGCAGTAATCATTTCAAACAAGCATGAAAAAGAAGTCTAAAGGTTTCGCTTTCTGAGAAAGACTATGGGTAGACCCTGTTTCCTCAGAAAAATTGTTAATAAAAATATTTTAAAAATCTTTTTCTGGTGTAAAATCATCCACGCTGTTGCCGTCGCTGCTTTCAGAATCACTGCTTTCAGAATCGCTGCATTCAGTTTCAGATACAGAAATATCCGATTCATTATCGTTCACCACGTGCTTTTGTAGCTCATTCATTCTTTTCTTCGATATCTCCATATCTTCTGTTGAAAAACCTTCAAATTCGGAATCACTGCTTGATAGCATGAAACTCCTCTCCATCTTCAAAGTTGAAAAAAATTAACTCCGCAAAAAATGTGGAAAAAAATCTTCCAAAATTCACTGAGTTCAAATATCACGCCAAACAATGTGGGAGACAATAACTCAACTGTTTGCAAAGTGAAATCAGGTGTTTTAACGAATGTACTAACGAGATTGGGTTCAAATATACATTTAAATAACAATGGGTACGCTCGGCCGGCTAAGTCTTTTGAACCAAAAAATTTTTCGGCTGTCTACGGTCGGGTTAGTAACGAAAGGGTTAAGTGGTTCCTACTATTTAGTGGTAGTAAATAGTTTCTCTAAATGGCCAGAAATTTCTCAGTGTAAAAAGCTAACCTCCTCAACTACGATAAACTTTCTATATGAGCTGTATGTGAAATTTGGCATCCCAGACATAGCAGTCTAACAATGGAATGCAATTTGTGTCTTTTGAGTTTAAAAAGTTTTGTAAAACATTTGCTGTAGAACATGTAACTATTATGCCATACCAGATCTAATGGACAAGCAGAACACTAAGAAAGTTGAATAAGGAAGTCATGGATGAGGTAGCTCTACAATTCTTAAGAGTATACCACATGACACCAAATCCAAATACACCAGAGTGAACCCGGAAGAATGGAAGAGAATGATCATATGATATTTTTCAAGTACCAATGCCACTACAAATAATTGAACCCAGATATATGAGCAAAAGAAAAAGAACATGTATGGAGTTCCTGGAAGTGGATGCCAAACAGAAATAATTTTTAATTTGTAACTGTATAAAAAAAAAAAAAAAAATTTTAATGGAGGTGGGGGATGATGTAAAAATTATTGCTAATACAAAGAAATAAAATTACACTCCCTAAGAAGAAAGAAAAACTTAAAAGCGAAGATGTTATGGGGATAATAATAATAATGAAATACACCTCCCGTGTGATGAGTGGTATGTGTAGTCATTACAAATACTGTAATGTCAAGAAATCGGTCTGCTTCTCAGCTACATGGTTTCGGGTTCAGTCCCACCGCATGGCACCTTGGGCAAGTGTCTTTTGCTATAGCCCTGGGCCGACCGAAGCTTTGTGATTGAATTTGGTAGGCGGAAGTTACTGCTGCATGTGTATATGTCTGTGTATGTGCTTGTGCCTCTCCGAAAGAGTGAGAGGGATATATATATATATATATATATATATATATATATGTATATGGTATATTTTTGGGGGTGACATCTATTTCTGTCTCTGTCTCCATTTCTTTGCCTTCCTCTCTCTCTCTCTTTCCCTCCCTAAAACTTCTTTCTTTGTTCTGACTATCTGTCTGTCCTCTCATCTCCAGTCCTACAGGACATTTTCATTTTCCTTTGCATTACCCAATATCTTGCTTGTCTTGCAGCTGCACATTTTTTCTTGTTGTATATGTATATTTTATATTGTCATGTTTGTTTTCATCATTGTCTTGTATGTTTGCTAGCTATTCCCAGTGGCTTTTTGCCACTGGCGCCACAAAAAGCGAACAATATCAATGTTAAAGGCGCAAAATTGTCATGATTTTTTGGATGCTAACTGATGAGGAATTAGTTACGAATTTTTTATAATGTTTTTGTAAAATTTTCTATTTGTTGTGCTTTTGTCAAATTTTTGCACAAATCAGCATTCTAAAACTATACTAGTATTGATAATAATATGTATAGTTTTGTAGCTTGTTCTGTAGTTTTTGAAAACAAGGTGTGCATACACACAATTCAGATTTATACTTATATAATTATATAAATTAAATCATTTTTAATATACTACAGCGCTTTGAAATTTGCAGCTTATAGCTATTTATAACATATACACAAGAACTCAGCTAAATTGGTCATTCTATTTTGCATCAAAGTTTATATGCTGACAATGTGAATTAATTCATTCTTAGAGCATTTCTGAGTAATTTGAAATATAATGTAAAGTAAGTTTTAATAAACATGCAATTTGGACCTCACTGTAAAAAATAAACAGACGTTTTATATTTCTGGGTAGAACAAGTTGAAAGTGCTTTGATTACTTTCTACTTTCTTTAGTGCTTTATTATAAAAAGAATATTCATCTTCTATCCACAGAAAGACTATTTCTAATGTATACAAACTCATCATTGTGATTTTACATCTTCTTTCCATGCTGGCATGAGTTTGACAGGAACTGCTTTGCCCAGGTTCAAAATGTCTATTTTGGAACGGTTTCTACAGTTGGATGCCCTTCCTAACAGAAACCACTTCACAAAGTATACTAGGTGCTTTCTACATGGCACTGGCATGGGTACTTTTATGGGGCACTGGCATGGACACTTTTGTGGTACCAGTATGGGTGCCTTTACATGGCCTTGGCACAGGTGCTTTGAATGGCACCAGCACAAGTGTTTTTTACATGACACCAGCACCTGTAAGGCCTCAAAGGAAGAACCTCTTGGCTGTGAGACAGACATAGAAGACATGTTGTATGTATGGGTGGCCACAATTTTACTTAGTTTGACATGTCTTCTCAAGTACAACAAACTGCCAAGAGTCTCAGTCAGTCTAATCTGTGTAACAGTGATTAGTCTAATAATATATATTAAATAATTAATTCATTTACTTTTCACAGTGTGCCTAAAATTGTATGTTTATTAAAAGGTATAACATTTAATATGATGTTTATTAAAAAAGGTTAAACATCAAAATCGAAATCAAATTCGATGACAGGCATCTGTGCTAGTGGAGCGCTAAGAGCACCATCCAAGTGTGATCATTGCCAGAGCAGCTGACTGGCTTCCGTGCTGGTGGCACGTAAAAAGCACCATTTGAGTGTGATCGTTACTAGCATTGGCTTACTGGCACTTGTGCCGGTGGCACGTGAAAAAATATTCGAGCGAGATCGTTGCCAGTGCCGCTAGACTGGCTCCTGTGCAGGTGGCATGTAAAAAACACCATTTGAGCATGGCCGTTGCCAGTGGCACATAAAAGCACCCACTACACTCTCGGAGTGGTTGATGTTAGGAAGGGCATCCAGCTGTAGAACTTCTGCTAGATCAGATTGGAGCCTGGTGCAGTCATCTGGTTCACCAGTCCTCAGTCAAATCGTCCAACCCATGCCAGCATGGAAAGCTGATGTTAAACGATGATGATGATGATGATGATTTCATATCATATATAATTATATTAAAATTACATTAATAAAGGGGGAAAATATCAAAGAGGAATCAATGGGTGACAGATAGGTAAAAATAACCTTTTGAAGAGCAGCTTCAACTTTTTCTGGATGGTATTTAATGGCAACTGTAGCATCAAAAACTGGTGTTGGCATCTTTTTCAAGACATAATTCCTGTGAACGATATTAAAAATAAATTAGTAAAGAAAATGCGTTACTATTGATTGATCCCACATAAGCTCTGACAGAGTAATGCTAACATCAAAGGCCTTCCAGACATAACCATTAAGTCCTTTTGATAGGCACGGTGTAATAAATACCATGTTAAGTAATGTCTATTTCTTTTTTTTTTTTTATCAGTTCAAAGGGTGTTATTTGAAAAGTATGGCTACTATTTGTAATAAATCAAGCAACTGGTAAATAATTGCAGCGGATAATCAACTCAAGACTTAGGGACCAATTCACTTAGAATTATACCATCATATTTCACTCATTATAATTTTTTATATATATTGGCCTGAATTCTTGACTTTTTAGATAAAAATAATTGAAAACTTCATACTCCTCTAATGCATCAGCAATATCTTGGAAACCTTGGATTGTGGTGCCATTTCTATCCCAGATAATTGTCTGCAATTTGTTATTAATTTGCAAGGCTTTTGCCAACATACGTGCTCCAACATCTTCCATACTGTTACCACTGCAAATAAATTAAAAAAATAAAATAGATTTTAAATTTATTAATCCTTCTTTGAAGTAGAAATAAAGCAATACAAATAGCCAATAAGAGTGTTAACAGATTCTTTTCAAAATGTTTTTATGTAGCTATAGGTCAAGACAAGATAAAAGAGCTTCAAATATAGCTAGCTAATGCATCTGTTTTTTAAAATACAGTGTATAGGGACCACATTTTCACTAAACCTTCCTTCTTAGAGTAAAGTGAGATTTGACTGCTATTTCTAGTAGGTCATTGGCTCCGCTAAAAGTTGTTTATCTTTTATTTAGTGAAACTTTCTACATATCCTGCTGATTCCACTCATGTATATCAATCACATTTCTAAACTAAAGCAACATTTTTGTGTCTATGTGTGTTTGTGCAGCAAAATGTTTCTCAACTTAAAGGATGTCATTTCAGTTGAAAATATTTTAACTTTTGATAAAAATGTAATATGACAATATAGGATTTTGGAAAAATCAATGATTCAGATGAATTTATGAATATATGGTGTAAATAAGACTGTATATATTGATATTAAATGCAATTCATATATAAATTATTTGATAAGTTGAAGTGACATTTTCAACAGTATTCATTTGAATTGGAAGAAGCAAGAGCTAAAATGAAACAAACAGAATGTAATCATCACATATATCAGCTTGTGTGTAAAATTGTATGCAGTTATGCACCAAAACTAAAAACAGCAAATGTTATTTTAAAAACATTATATCAGGTTGTAACAAAAACTCAGTTCTTTTTTTATAATTAATTTGCAAGTTAGTATTTGAAATACGACGAAATCATTAATATATTTTCTTTCAGATTTTGTCAATTTTATCACTACTGAAGTTGCTGTATTGGATTCATATTTTCTCTATGCAAAGAACATATTTGGCATGTTATTCTTTATGAATTAAAAAAAAAGAATAGTGCAAGTGTACCAGCAAAATCACTCCCAAACACTTATGATGATGGTGTAGAGACTATCAGAATATGCAGAAGATGGTTTTCATGATTCAGAAATGGAGACTATAGCCTGCAGGATGAATCAAGAGAAGTGCACTGAAGAGGGTTGGATTCTGATGCACTGGAAGCAAACCAGACTATTGCAGTTTGGGAACTAAGCACGGGCTTCAATGTGGGCCATACCACCATTCATTGTGAATTACAAAGGCTTGGTAAAGTGTTAAAGGTTGGAAAATGGGTCTTGCATGATCTTTCAGCAGACAATCACACACAATGTGTTGATTGATGTGCATCATTGCAATCTCAAGATCTGCAAATGCATTTTTTGAATAGAGTCATTACTGGAGATGTAAAATGGATACTTTACCATAACATTAACTGAAAATGTCAGTGGCTCGGTCATGGTGAAGATCCAGCTCAGCAGCCCAGAAGTAGCCTGCATCCAATGAAGATTCTTCTGAGTGTATGGTAGGATATGCATAGAATAATTCATCACAAGCTACTAGTTGACAATCAAACAATAACAGCTGATGTACACTGCCAACAGCTAACATGGTCGAAAGCACCTTTGCATCAAAAACATCATTCATTAACAAGCAGAAAAAGAGACATCCTTCATCATGATAATGCTAGACCTAACATAGCACAAAAGACCAAACATCTAGAAAATTATACATCACCCATCATATTCTCAGGACCTCACACATACAAATTACCATCTTTTTAGAAGTTTATAAAATCATTTAAATGGAGAGGTCAAGAGCAGAAGTCAAAAATGAGTTAATTTCCTTTTTCACTTCTAAAGCTAGTGTATTTTATGAACATGGCATTAAAAAGCACATTGACAGATGGAAAGAAGTTGTAGAGAAGAATGGTGACAATATTAACAATTAAATAAATCAGATATTGTTCTTTCTTATTGTCTTATTGAGCCTTAAAAAACAGACAGAATTTTCATTACAACCTGATATAAACATGGATGTGCAGTAAGAAGTTTGCTTCCATACCATATCGCTCTGGGTTCAGTCTCACTGCATTTTAACTTGGGTAAGTGTCTTCTACTAAAGCCTTGGACCAACCAAAGCCTTGTAAGTAGACTTGGTAAGTGGAAACTGAAAAATGCCAGTCATATGTGTGTGTGTGTGTGTGTGTGTGTGTGTGTCTTTGTGTCTGTGTTTGTCTCCTACCACTATGTGACAACTGGTGTGGGTGTGTTTATGTCCTGTAGCTTAGCAGTTCAACAAAAGAGAGACAGAGAAATTAAATACCAGGCTTATAAAGAAAATAAGTACTGGAGTTGATTCATCCAACGAAAAATTCTTGACGGTGGTGCCCCAGCATGATCACAGTCTAATGACTGAAACAAGTAAAAGATACATACAAAACTAGGAAAGGTGATTGATGGACCAACAAGGTAAATTTCATTTTTTTGTATGTCTATATAAAAAAAGAAGATGAATAATGATTTCCTATGAAGCTGTAAGTTAATATATTTCTCGATTATTTTATTTATCCTCTCATAAAAAAAGGTGGGGGCTAATACTATAGCATTTACAGGCCCTTTGATACTGTTTAGATCAAGGTCATTAATGTTCATCATGGACAGTTGCAAGTTGACAGCAGGAGGAAAATATAGGCATTGAGCGAATTCTAGAGGGCTGACATTCTGGGAAATGTAATATATGTGGGAGTGGACACAGTATAGATGAGTGAATTGAGAGTGTCTGATTCAATGTAATAGCCAATCAGTCACCTCTGAAGAAACCACTGTAATAATGGTAGGATAAATAGAGTAAGGATATAACATATCCATGGGTCAAAAATTGTAATGCATGAACAACTTCATGCCAATCAGAGTTTTTTTCTTTTCTTTTTGCATTTTAGGATGTTTGAACATGTAGCAGTCACAATGTTCAAAATGCAACAGCAGTACTCCACTGTAGGTTTGATTTGAGCTTTGTAAAAGATTGGTGGTTATTGAAGGCTAAAATGTTTTCTTACTATGAAGAGAAAAGCCACTCTTTGTGCTGCAGTCTTTGCTATGTCGAGGATGTGTGATCACCAAGAGATATCATCAGTGAGAGTGATGACCCAACATTTCTAATGACCTCAAGCATTCCAGTTGCATGTTATACATGCTGAAGAGAGGAAATATGACATTGTGTCTTTGATAGATGTAGTTATAGTGTCTTTGTTCTGATGAAGGAAACAAGATTAGCAGTCTCTCATTGAAGAAGTCTTCTGTTACTGGAATCAGTTCAGATTTGACACAAGATGTCTAAATTATATATAGATGAGGTTTTGATACAGAAAGAAGAGCAGTATCATCTGCACCAGAGTGGAATGTGTCCGATAAAACCAGACTTTGATCACACTACATGTGCTAGAATGTCGATTAGAAAAACCTCCATCAGCAAATGGTACTTTGTGCATTCAGATACGAAAGCTTCAGTCTAAGATATAAGAAATAAATGGAGCCCACAGACAGGCAGTTTTGCCAGGTCATTTGCACTAGATACAGTCAAGTGATTTGCTGTCAAATGAAAATATGCTGTTATTACAAAATTTCTTAAGGCTAATTACCCAATTAATGATTGACATAAAATAGATCTCCAAAAGATCTGGCTTTATGAAAACTGTACTGGTGGTCAGTAAGGAGGAAGAGGGACTCAAGGTTGAAAAAGTAATTGTTAATGGCTATCCCCATCACTGATAAATTGATAGATGATGGGTCAAATGGATTACCTTTTTGGGGAATGGGATATGCTGTAGCATATTTCCAAACACTGGCACAAATCCTTGTAGAGAAATAGAATATGAAGTATTTGGTGAGGAAAGGAGCTAACTCAGGAACATATTATTTGTGGGTAATGGAAGGGATATTGTTGGGCCAGTGTACTTGTCAATCTGAAGTAGCTAGAATTATTTTTGCACTAGGATTGTGACAAACCTGGAGGAGTAGGAGGGATAGTTTTTTTGAAGAGATTTACCCAGCGTGTGCAATATGGAGTTGGATGCAAAGCAGTCAGCAAATGTGGATGTTTTCTCCATAGGAGTACTGCTTAGGGATCCCACTGTGGTGGAGGAAAGGAGGATTCTGCAAAGTTGGTAGAGATCCTTGTGACAAAGGGGAAAAAGGATTTCCTGTAGCATGGGTTACAAAGCTGAATTGACCTCAAACAATAATCTGTCATTATTTTATGAACTTCTAAGAGGCAAAAACACAAAACAGAGGTGGCCCTACCAACATATAAACTCATAATGTAGAGGGATGAAACTATTCATTCTGAAAATAAGTTTCTGGCATTCCACCACTTTTAATGATGTTAATTTACTCATGAATATCTAATGTGATCATGACCATAACAGATACTTTCTGAATGGTTTAAAATTGAATCCAGCATGTGACAGGGCTGCATGCTCTTACCATCTTTTTCCTCATTATCATTGGCAGGATCATTGGTAAGACAAAAGAGAAATCATCTACAGGAAAAACTGATAGGCTGAATAATTAAGCAAAGCAGACAGGTCTTAACATTACTAGCTCTAAAACACAAGTCATGTGCAACAATAACCTTGCACCTATCACTGCCAATGATGAACACTAGACCAGCCTTTACATATCAAGGATGCCAAAGTCAACAAGGTAAAAAAGAACAGCCAAGTAATACTTACCAAAGCTTGTAGAGCTTTAACAAGACTTTAGTTAATTTGCATATCTAAGCAATACAATCTTTGAACTTAAAATACTGGCAGGTAGTAAAATGCAATACAAGATCAATGCTTTCCACAATAGGTGCCCGAGGACAATCTAGTACTCTACTTTTGTGGGGCCAGAAGATGTACATTTTGAATGCAAGGGCCCACCACTTACAATTTTTTCAAGAACTATTCTATTGCAAGCAGTTTCACAGTAGAGTAGTAGGCCATGCATTCACAAATGGGGAGGAACAAGATTCGAAATGTAGGACTAAGATGGACACCATCAGGAAAGCAAAAGTTTTGGTGACCAATGAACACCTGACATAGAATAGTTGATATAAATGGATCTTACATAAAGCAAGGAGTTGCTAAAAACTGTTCTAAATGATGCTGAGTCCTTGAAACCTTATTTCCTAATTGAAGAGATGATTGAACAAATGAATAAAAAATTTTAAAAAACAAGTGGAAATTAAAACAAAAAAGAAATATCAACATATCCTTTGTTTTAATCTTACCTGATGTCTAACTCCTTTAATGTACTGTTGCTTCCTAATGCATTTATTACAAGAGTAGTATCACCTTTCAGTTTGGAATCAGCAAGTGACAGGGATTCAATACACTAGATATAAAAAAAAGAAAAAATCATATGCACTCTGATAATTAAAGATCAGGCCAACCAATACAAGAATTTTAAAAAATAAATAAAAAACAAAACAAATCTAAGAATGATGGTATTAAAAAGTGCTGTGCAATCTTTGGAAATTAGAGAAATATTCCTTCAGTCAGTTGGTAGACAATTAAAAGTAAACATAATCTAATGGTAGTAGACTTAATAGCAAGCAAGAGCAGGCAATTGAAGAAGGAACTAATATAGTAAGATCCATTCCTCATGTATGCCATTACAAATAGTAGTTATTTTGTGTTTATAAAATATATCTGAATAATCTACTATAAGTCTTTATCTATTTCTTTCCAGGTTGAATTGCAGAAATAGATGCTACATTTAAGTTTATGTGATCAACCTTAGCATAACGTCAGAAGTGCAAAATAGAGAAAGAAAAGCAAAAATTATCCATTTTATATTCTCAAAGTATCTATATTTAAAACTTTCTCATATCTTTCTGCTGAAAATTAATATTTATTGTAACCTAATAAATATATAACTGAGAAAGTATGCAAAATGTCCACAGTGTGTACACTCAACCCACCCATCTTGGTTTGATAGCCTCAAGTTTTTACATCATTAGGACAGTTTCAAACTTTTTTCGGACACTTCCAACAACCCTTATTATGATGCAATGCCCACTCCTATTTTTCATAGACATTGCAGGTGTGGAAGCAAAACCTGTAATTAAATAGTCTTAAAGTTAACTTAGCAAAGTTCTTATAAGCAAGAAAACAAACAGGGCCCTACCCACCTCAGGCAAAAGGCTCTACTGAATATGTAGGAAACATGTAGGCAGGAATTCCAAAACGTATACCCAGTGCTATAGACACACAAGAAGTACAGTGGACTCACAGGAAAGTTAATGGAGAAAGTAATTTTTGTCTGTGGAAGATGCATTAGTGCCATAAAGTCTGAGGTCACACTGGAAATTTATCTTTGCAAATGCACTGGAAGTTCCCAAGAAGTAAAAAATAGTTTCTGTTACCTAGGTGGTCTAATTAGAAATGGAGGAGGATGTTCTGAAAGTGTGGTCACAGTATGATGCATGTGTAAGTATAGTAATGCTACATGGTAGCGAGATATGGACCCTAACTGCAGAAGATATGTGAAGTCTAAAGAAGAATGAAACTAGTATGCTTCACAGGATGTACAATATTAGTGCCAATATCATCATCATTGTTGTTGTTTAACGTCCACTTTCCATGCTAGCATGGGTTGGACAGTTTGACTGAGGACTGGCAAGCCAAAACGCTGTACCAGGCTCCAATCTGATCTGGCAAGGTCTCTACAGCTGGATGCCTTTCCTAACGCCAACCACTCCAAGAGTGAAGTGGGTGCTTTTTCCATGCCACCAGCACAAGGGCCAGTCAAGCAGTACTGGCAACAACCATGCTCGAATGGTGCTTTTTACATGCCACCAGCATGGGGCCAGTCAGGTGGTACTGGCATCGACCACGACAATGACTTCAGTTGACTCAACAGGTCTTTGCAAGCACAGTTTATTGCCCAATGATTGAAGGGTACTCTTAAATGGGCCAGTTATGCTGCACTGGCCACGGTTACAGTCTCACTTGGCTTACTGGTTCTTCTCAAGCACAGCATATCTCCATATCTTGGTCACATCATCATCAAGGGTCATGTTTCACCACCTCATCCCAGGTCTTCCTGGGTTTACCTCTTCCATGGGTTTACCTCTTCCACGGGTTTACCTCTTCCACAGGTTTCCTCTAGTGTTAGGGTGTGACACCTTTTCACACAGCTGTCCTCATCTATACGCAACACATGACCATACCAGCACAGCTGTCTCTCTTGCACACCACATCTGATGCTTCTTAAGTTCAACTTTTCTCTTGGGGTGCTTACACTCTGTTGTGTATGCACACTGACATTACACATCCAGCAGAGCCTACTGGCTTCATTCCTTGCAAGCTTACGCATGTCCTCAGCAATCACAGCCCATGTTTGCACACATGTGTCATACAGTGTACCTTTTACTCTGAGCGAGAGGCCCTTTGTCACCAGCAGAGGTAGGAGCTCTCTGAACTTTGCCCAAGCTATTCTTATTCTACCAGCTACGCTCTCAGAGCATCCACCCTTGCTACTGATTTAGTTACCTAGGCAACAGAAGCTATCAGCTATTTGTGGTTTTTCTCCCTGGCATGTGATGGAAGCTGTTTTCTGCACATTTTCGGTGTTTATTGCCCCTGAGCATTTGCAACACACAAAAGCTATCTTCCCAGTTAGCCTTCCTTTGATATTGCTACACTCTTATGTGTCCATAGCTTACACCTTATGGAGTTTATAACTGTGCCTTTTCTACAGATCGATTTGTCATTTTTGTCTGCCTTCCTACTTATTAAGACTTTGGTTTTTGCAAGATTGACTCTAAGGACCTTCGATTCTAGACCTTGCTTCCACAACTGAAACTTCTCATCTAGTTCTGATTGTGACTCAGCTATTAGAGGAAGGTCATCAGCATAGAGAAGCTCCCAGGGCATCCTGCTTTGAATTCCTCTGTTATTGCCTGGAGGACTATGATGAATAAGAGAGGGCTGAGGACTGATCCTTGGTGGACCTCCACCTGGCATTCTTCACTGTACTCGTTGCCAACCCTCACTTTACTGACAGCATCCCTGTACATGGCTACTATATTGAAAGAAATGTTGGGTATAAGAGAAATCAGATGTAGTGTACAAGAAAGGAGACTGCATTGATTTGATTATGTAATGCATATGGATGAGGATAGTTGCATACAGAATTGCTGAATGTTTAAAGTGGTTGTATCCAGGAAGAGACAAAGAATTGAAGGTTGATCTCAAGACACTGAGATTTACAAAGGAGATGACAAAAGACTGAAAAGACTGAAAAGACTGGCATCTTGCTGTGCTCAAGAAGATCCACCCACTACAGCAGAAATATATCCTAAAACCACAAAGAAATGTCATATAAGCAAAAGGTCTTCTTGCAAACTACTTCAAAAATAAATGATAGCATTATGAGGAGATGCTGAAAAGTTCGTAGCTTTGGGTAAAAGAAAATACAAGAAGATCAGTTAATTATAATTTCATTCAACATCTCTCACATTCACACACTTATTGCTGTGGTCCTTCAGTTTTTCTAAACCCTGTAAAAGAACTCTGAAGGTTGGGCCTCCAACCAGACCTTTCCCAATATCCTTAAAGCCAGGAACTTTTCAGTGCATCCTTGTATTATGGCTGGTGACTTTAATGGATATGTTGGGTAATGCAATGATGGTTACTTTGATGTACATGAAAGTTTTATACACTCATAATTTAGAGGTCATTCTACTGTTTGTGACTAGGTTTCTAATTAAAGCAAGGGTTGATTGGAGTTTCTGTGAATCTACGCAGGTTATTTGTTGGAATTCCTGTAAGGGTGGTATTTGCCCATAATTATTATAAACTTTTAAACCCCATGTCTTCAAGGTTAGTTGCACTTGCTTAGACAAAATTCCTTCTAACACTGGCTGTTACAATAGATGCAAGTACACACTCTAACCTGTAACTTTCAAAATCCTACTAATTTCCCACTGGGTTGATCCTGCCTCATAAGGGCTGTTATTTATAGAACCACCCTCACACCATCTGATGGCATTACAAAATACTACATGAACACAACAACCAATGCTACAAGGGAAATTATACACAGCACATGCACTCCTTCAGATGCAAGGATATGGAAAATTCCACTTCCCTGTCCCATTTTATCTAGGAACTCCATGACCATCAGAACAACTTCTCCAACAACAAATAGAGCATCGTTGACAGATCCCCTCCATACTCACATGGAACAGTTGCCAACACTGCTTCCAAGACAGGCTATACATACTTCACTAAACTGCAGTATCCATCAAAATGAAATATGAACTGTCTTACTCTAACCATCAGAGATATAACTTGGCAGCTGACAATCCAGATATATCACCTTAAGCCTAGCTCCTCCATACACAATGGAAGGCTACATAATTCCTGCCACCCATAGAGACTACAGGCCAATCTATGCTGAGAATCCACTTGGGCACCACCAAATCTGGTTACACCCATGGAAAGGCTGTTCCTGTTAAAGTGTTAGATCTTCATTTACCTGTAACAACATCCAACCATGCCAGTATCAAATGCAACAAATTAATGCTGCTTTATATAAACCATACCACACCTTCCAGACATTGCAGAACAGCTACATAGCAAGATCTTGTCTGATCACATGAACCTAAGAACAAGGAAAATAATTGATGCTGCTTCCAGACCAACAATACTGAGTGATCTGAGTTCACCAATAAGAGACCTAACATTGAGAAATCATCTGGAATTTGTTTCATATTCCGCTACTCTCTCTATATATCTATCTATCTATCTATCTATCTATCTATCTATGTATCTATCTATCCATCTATCTATCTATCTAGATGCTTAACAAACTTTAAGTTGTATGGAGTTAAGGCAAACTATTATTAAGCAAGAGCACTCAGAGAGTGTAAACCTCTACCAAGGTAACACCAATGTCCTCTCAATGATTAGCCGGAGATGATTCTTAAAATGAGAATATCTGAAATAAACTTGACTGCTCTCACAAATGAGAATACTAAAAATGAACGTGATCACTCTCAAAGATTAAGTTAAAAAATTTTTTTAATAATCCAGAATCCTTGTCTGGTATCAGATCAATCCCAAAATCTAATCTGTTTGTGCTAGTCACGAGGCTAAACATCCCTGAAAGTTTCATCTGAATCAATCCAATGGCTCTTGAAATATCTTGTCCACAGACAAACAAACACGACTGAAAACAATAATTCTGTCTTCATTAAGGCGGAGGTAATAATGTAACTCCTACCACATACTTTGAGTACCACTTTCTTTCATTTGTCCATTTACAACCTATAAATCTGGTGACCACACTAGCCAGATTGATAACATTCCCACCAGAAAGTGAGATTCATGGATGCTCATAAATGCAAAGTCCTTCCCTGGTGAAGAATGTACCCCTCAGCATAGGTTACTCATTAGCGACTTCAGACTAGAAGGATTGCAAGAAGCAGGCTAGCTTGGAAAAGAAGGATCTGGAAGCTTGAGGATCCTTTGAATAATCAGATTTAGAGATGTCCAAACTGAAGCATTTAATGAGGAGGTGGAGGAATTACAGACATGTAACATAGAGAACAACTGGAAGTGCCTACTAGACAACTTACTAAGATCCACAGACCAAATTTGCAGCTGGTGCAAAGTCCCAGCCAGACCTAGGGTGACAAGGTGGTGGAACAGTGTAGAGCAAAGAAACAGGTTTAGAAGCATGGCGGTAGCAAATAACTACATCAGGTAACTAGAAGGGAAGCTAGGAGGCTTAGCCAGGAGTGAAGCAGAAGGGAAGAAGTTTGCCAATGTTCTGCAGTGTGAGGACCAGCAGCTTGAAATCTTTTAGTTTGTAAGACTGTGTCAAGGAAAATCGTGATGTTGTAGGAGAGAAGTGGATTCACATGGATGATGGTTCACTTGCAGCCAGTGACTCTGCAAAGAAAGAAGCTTAGCAGTGTCACTATGAAAGGCTGTTAAATGTAGAGAACATATGGAAGAAAGAGAGTTTGCCTAATGTGGACCCAACAGAGGGACCAATTATCCGAATAGAAAATAGCTTGGTAGATAAAGACATGAGAGCTAGATAGATGAGGAAAGTTTCCAGTCCATCAGCAAGAACCGCTGAGATGATTAAAATATCTGGTGGAGTGGGATATGGTCTAGTCATCTGTATAGTTAATCAGTTTGTCCACAAGGGAGTCATACCCAATGAGTGGTGTAGCAGCACCATAATCAACTGCTACAAAGGTAAAGATGAGGAAGACAGTTAGTCTAGACAAGGTGCAGTTTGGTTTTATGCCATGGAGAAACACTACTGACGCTATATTCCTGGTTAGGCAGCTGCAAAAGAAGTACTTAGCAAAAACCTCTGTACTTGGCTTTTACTGACATGGAGAAAGCATTTGACAGGTTCCCTTATCTGGTTGTCAATGCGGAAGCTAGGGGTAGATTGTAAGCCATGTACAGGGATACTGTTACTAAGCTGAAATTTGGTAACCTGTATAACAATGAATTTAGTGTACAGGTAGGAGTTCCCCAAGGATTGATTCTCAGTTCCCTCTTATTCATCATAGTCTTCCAGGCTATAACAAATTTTAGACAGGCTACCCTTGGGAGCTCCTCTGTGCTGATGACCTTGTTCTTATAGCTGAATAATTACCAGAACTAGAAGAAATTTCAGGTGTGGAAGCAAGGTCTGAAATGAAAGGGCCTTAAAGCTAATTTAGCAAAGAACAAAGTTCTAGTGAGTAGGAGAGCAGACAAATCACAAATCCCTTCAGGTAGATGGTCCTGCTCAATTTGTAAACAAGGTGTAAAGAGAAATTGCTTAAGGGGTACCTGGTGCAAGCTATGGACACATAATAGGTGCAGCAATATCAGAGGAAGGATAACAGAGAAAGTAGTTTTTGTGAGTGGTAGGTGTATAGGTACAATAAACTCAAGAAATGTACAGAAAACAGACTTCATCAAATGCCCAGGGGGATATTCAGAAGTAGTAGATAGCTTCCCTTACCTAAGTGACCAAGTCAGCAGTAAAGGTGTCTGCTCCAAGAGCATAGCTGCTAGAACAAGGATAGGCTGGGCAAAGTTCAAAGAGCTTCTACCATTGCTGGTAACAAAGGTTCTCTCCCCTAGAGTGAAAGGCAGATTGTATGATGCCTGTGTATAAACAGCAATGCAACATGGCAGTGAAACATGGGCTGTGACTATAGAAGACATAAAAAAGCTTGAAAGAAATTAATCTAGTATGCTTTGCTGGATGTGCACTGTTGGTATGCATGTATGACAGAGTGCAAAAATCTTGAGAGAAGAGTTGGGTATAACAGGCATAAGATGCAATGTGCAAGAGAGGAGACAGCACTGATATGGTCATGTGATGCACGTGGAGGGAACCTGTGGAAGAGGTAAACCCAGGAAGACACAGGATGAGGTGGTGAAGTATGATCTTCAAATGTTGAGTCTCACGAAAGCAATGATAAGAGACCAAACCCTTTGGCAATTTGCTGTGCTTGAGACAGAATGTCAAGGTAAGTGAAATCATAGTTGTGGCCCGTGGCAAGTAAAAAGCACCCACAACACTTAGTGGAGTTGTTGGCATTAGGCAGGGCATCTAGCCATAGAAACTAAGCCAAAACAGACTGGACCCTGGTGCAGCTCTTCAGCTTACTAATTCCATTCAAAGTGTCTAACCCATGCCAGCATGGAAAATGGACACTAAATGATGATAATGATATATATATATATGTGTATATATAAAATTAACAGAATGAGATAAAAATCCAAGGCTGTGAAAGATTTCAGAACATTTATAAAGAGAAGGTCTTACAGCTGTTTCTGGAATATTTCATATATCCCTTCATCAGAGATGGTGTGAGAAAATGGTTAAGCAATAGTTATTCTAGAGAAGATATGAAATAGAGAGTGAAGTGGAAGAATGAAAATAATGAAACTGCAGATACAATATCCCTGCATATCTCACATCTGTTTTCATTCCTCCACTTCACTCCCTATTTCATATCTTCTCTAGAATTGCTTAACCATTTTCTCACACCGTTTCCGATGAAGGGATATATAAAATACTAGCAGTATAGCCCGGCGCTGCCCGGGATTAAGCTAGAATTATTAAGTGATCAAGTGCTTTATTTCAAACCAAAATAAGTAACATCGACATCAGATTTGAGTGAAATCCGTTGAAATTGGTTTGGCTGAAAATGGTTTGCTGGCAATTTGATTGGGAAATCCCATAAGGAATCAGTTTATTGGTTATTTCCACTCATTGGCTGTTTTTTTTAAAGTTGCATTAGAGATCTGTATAGGAGAAGGTTGATCTGAAGGTTTGCATTGGGGATCTGGATTGGAGTAACTTAGGAAGACTTACCAACAGCCTTAACCAAAAAATAAAGGGCCTGTCCCTTCTAGGTTAACTCTAACCCTAACCCTAAAGCCTAAGCCTAACCCTTACCCTAAAACCGTAACCCTAACACCAGCCCTAATCCTAATCCTAACCCTAACACTAACCCTAACACTAACCGTAACCCTAACCCTAATCCTAACCATAAAACCCTAACTGTAACACCCTAGTGGAAATCGCGCGGGTGTTAGTGGTCTGAAAAACGGGTTGGTGGCTGACAAATTGTTACATACCTTTTTGTTTCATAGTTGTGAAATATAAACAAAACTCTTTTGCTTCCAAAGTAGTATATGTGCGTGTGTGTGAGAGTGAGAGGGGGGAGAAAGATGAACGATTTAAAATAAATATATGATTTAGAATAAATATATTTTAATTGTTGTGTGAGAAAGTATATATAATCTCATTATAGAATATAGTGTCTTTCTGTGTCCCTCTTCCACTTTTTTGTTCTTTTTTTCTTTTCTTAGATGCTGGCAAACAAACTCTGTCTTGGTTAGAGAATTTTTTTTTCCTTAGCCGCTTTGTGTCTCCCTTTCCCACTTTTTGTTTCCTCTTTTTTGTTAGACGGTAGTAAACACTCTGTAACTCCCCTGTCACAAAAACACTATTTCTTTCTTTCTTTCTTTCTCTCTCTCTCTCTCTCTCCTTCATGCGCGTACGTACAGATTTGACTTCGCCATGTCAACAAACTTCAAAATTGGTAAAAGTTTAGCGATTTTTACAGCTATACGCAGATGCTTCTGAGAGAAAAAGTTGAAGAAAATGCAGATAGGGTCATGACGAATCTCCTCCTAAAATTGGAGTGACATGCATGCTAATTTGTGAACGTGCATAAAGTACATTCACGTACACACACATCTCTTATATATATATATATATATGTATATATATATATATATATATATATACGGATTCTGGAAACAGCTCTAAGACCTTCTCTTTATAAATGTTCTGAAATCTTTCACAGCCTTGGATTTTTATCTCATTCTGTTAATTTTTTATATATACGCATGCTGATATATGACCAACGTTGGACTCCTCGTTCGCATAATCACCGAACCTGGAGCTTAACTATAGTCTGTTTATAGTTAAGCACTTACTCAGTATTATCTGACACCTTTGGGTCTTCTTGACACCATTACTTCTCATAACCTCAATATATATATATATATATATATATATATATATATATATATATATATATATATATATATATATGTGTGTGTGTGTGTGTGTGTGTGTGTGTGTTTTTATATCATTAATAAATTCGTAGAACTCATCAATAATATAGTCAGGAAAACAATATTTAATATTTTGAAAGATATGGTTAAGCAATAGTTATTCTAGAGAAGATATGAAATAGAGAGTGAAGTGGAGGAATGAAAACAGATGTGAGATATGCAGGGATATTGTATCTGCAGTTTCATTATTTTCATTCTTCCACTTCACTCTCTATTTCATATCTTCTCTAGAATAACTATTGCTTAACCATTTTCTCACACCATCTCTGATGAAGGGATATATGAAATATTCCAGAAACAGCTGTAAGACCTTCTCTTTATAAATGTTCTGAAATCTTTCACAGCCTTGGATTTTTATCTCATTCTGTTAATTTTATATATACACATATATATATATATCATTATCATCATTTAGTGTCCATTTTCAATGCTGGCATGGGTTAGACACTTTGAATGGAATTAGTAAGCTGAAGAGCCGCACCAGGGTCCAGTCTGTTTTGACTTAGTTTCTATGGCTAGATGCCCTGCCTAATGCCAACAACTCCACTAAGTGTTGTGGGTGCTTTTTACTTGCCACGGGCCACAACTATGATTTCACTTACCTTGACATTCTGTCTCAAGCACAGCAAATTGCCAAGGGGTTTGGTCTCTTATCATTGCTTTCATAAGACTCAACATTTGAAGATCATACTTCACCACCTCATCCTGTGTCTTCCTGGGTCTACTTCTTCCACAGGTTCCCTCCACGTGCATCACATGACCATATCAGTGCTGTCTCCTCTCTTGCACACTGCATCTTATGCCTCTTATACCCAACACTTCTCTCAAGATTTTTGCACTTTGTCATACATGCATAGCGACAGTGCACATCCAGCAAAGCATACTAGATTCATTTCTTTCAAGCTTTTTTATGTCCTTTATAGCCACAGCCCATGTTTCACTGCCATGTTGCATTGCTGTTTATACACAGGCATCATACAATCTGCCTTTCTACGAATTTATTAATGATATAAAAACACATATATACACGTTTATTTGCTCAAGATAATTGAGCACTCAACATAAGTTCAGTTATATATTCTTTTAGAATATTACTTATAAAAGTTATATATATATATATATATATATATATATATATATATATATATATATATATATAATTATACACTGATATCATTTGAATTTGATGCTATTCTTTCAACACAATGACAGGCATGATAAAGCGAGTATAAGTTTAATCCATGACAGCAGCAAGACCTACTGATGAGAACTAAGGAAAATATCTCAAAGTTCAAAATCATGTGATATACGTATATCTGTGATCCTCATTTCCGACTTTCAAGCACAATGGTAAGTTAAATTTTACTTGTTCCTTGATTTTCGTCACCCAGTTGAATTTTCAGTGAAAGGGTGGCTTATTTGGGTATATTGCAATTCCTATTAGCAATGCTGGTACTTCATGTACCCTCAACTATAATTAATAATTAATTATAAATTTATGAATTTGCCTTTTTGGCTTTAATGCTTGGTGAACACTTATATTATTGTTATTTATTAATAATAACAATAATATCTTTATTTAGATCAGGTCATGAAGAATGAAATGTCCAATTTTCTTATGCCCCAAGTTTGACAGTTGTTAATTCTAATGTTTTATCCTGACAATTCTTTGTTTTACAACACTGAAGAGTTACATCATGACTTTTCGAAATGCAATTCATGTTGTCTGATTATATTGTGAGTGTTCTCTTGTAAATCAATTTTTGTGAACTCATAGATAAAAAGTTTGTATTGTGTATTAAATAAGAGTTCCGTCATGGAACCAATGCGTCCCAGACAACTTAAAACATTAGTGAGGTGTTTGGTGAAGATGGGGTGAATGAGCGCACTGTATGTTGATAGTTTGAGAAGTTCCAGTCTGGTGACTTTACTCTTGAAAATCAACCCCATGGTAGACCTGAGACCAAGGTGGATAATGATGAGCTGGAAACTGTAGTGGAAGTAGATACATCTCAAACTATGTGTGAGTTAGCAGCAAGGTTTGATGTTTCAATTCCAACTGTATTGGACCATCTGAAACAAATCAGTAAGGTAAAGAAGCTGGACAAGTGGGTACCACACGAACTGAATGAGCATCACATGACACGTTGTCTTGGAACTTGCTGTTCTTTGCAGATATGGCAGAAATGCAAACCACTTTTGCATCGTATTGTTATGTGTGATGAAAAATGCATTCTTTTCAACAATAGCAGGTATTCTGCATGGTGACTGGATAAAGACAAAGTGCTAAAACACAATCCCAAAAAGGAATATTCACCAAAAAAAAGCTAATGGTGTCTGTTTGGTGGTCCAGTGCTGGTGTCATCCACTACAGCTTCATGAGACCTGGTAAGTCAATTACAGCATATATATATACATCAACTAATTGGATGAAATGATGAACTTGCAATTAAACAACCGAGATTGGTCAATAGAGACAGGCCAATTCTCTTCCAAGACAATGCTCGACCACACGTTGCCCAAAGAACACTACTCAAGTTGCAGGAACTGAACTTGGAAGTGATCTGTCATCCACCATATTCACCAGACCTTGCATCAATTGACTATCATGTTTTCTAGGCATTAGACAACTTCTTGCAAGGAAAAAATTTCAAATCTGGAGAAAATCCAAAAATAGCCTTTTGTGATTTCATCCCCTCTTGCTCTCCAGAATTCTTCACTGCTGGCATAAATAAGCTACTGATAAAACAGCAAAATTGTGTTGATAATTTAGGTGCATACTTTGATTAACTGCATTGCTTTTTATTGAGACAAAGTAAAATAAACTTTCCATTCAAAATTGAACATTTCATTCTTAATGACCTGATGTATACATATATATATATACATATCAATATACAAGGGTAAGATCCAGAGAGTCAAGCATAGGAAGTTTTTAAGCTTCAAGCAGTCCATGGCAGGTACAGAGAACAAAAGGTGGACAGTGTATGATCATGAACAATAACAATTTATTGGCAGTGAAGGTTACATTGTCGCTTGTTCTAAGTTAACTCATCACAGATGAGTTGAAATGGAAAGTGGAACCGGAAGTACAGAAGAAAAAAGCAAATTTTTGAAGAAATAAAATGGTCAAGAAGTAAGAAAGGGATGAATGAGGTCAAATATGTGGGAGTTGTAGAGTTGATAGGAACAAAGAAAAGGAGAGGGGGAAGAATGAGGAGGGAGATAGGAGCAGATAATTGCTGTCATTAAGGGAAAAGAATAGTTGTCATAAATATTTAACAAATGAATGTCTACATCCTGTAATGCATAAACATGTGCATGTGTATAAATATATGTTGATACTGCTGCGTGTATGCATGTGTGTTTGTAGACTGTGACATAGACCAGTGGTTAACAGTATAAGGTGGCTCCAAACATCTATATAACTCCATCATTCTGTCTATAGTCTCTATACATTCCTAGTTTCGCTGCAATCAATGGCAGCAAGACTTGGAGGAGCATAGTAAAGATGGATAAAAAACTTAATGTATTCTATCAAACATGCCTTAGGAAGATCCTGAGAGTCAACTGATAGCACAGTGTGACAAGAACAAGATTATGAGAAGAGCAAGTTCACAATTATGGCAAGAGATTGTAGTAAAATGCCAATTCTGCCTGGCTGGGCACATGATCCATCTAGCCATCTAGAACCATGGAAGCAACCATGACTTGGGTACCACCTGTTAGCATGTATAGAAGGAGCAGGCTAATGATCACTTAGCATTTCAAGATGACCTGAGGACAATCAACATTAAATGGAATGGATGTACAAGAGTAGATGACCAAAGCTGGTGGAAAATGCTTGTTGCTCAATGTGCTGAGCAGTGCTGCAAGGTCTTATTCTAAAGTCTGTGAAATGCCCTGCCATTTACACACTAATATGTGGGGGTACTCAAAAGAAACCAGAATTTTGCAATATTATTTTATTTATCTAGTTTTACATGGTTGCATTTTTATTGCCTTGAAAGTATTTTCCATTTGAAGCAATACATTGACGCCTCTTCCATTGTTCGAACATTGGTGGAACTCTTGCAAAGTGGTGCCTTTTAATGTCTCTGTTGCTTTTTTGTTCACCTCTTCCACATCTGCAAATTCTGCAGCGCCAGCTTTCGTCACCAGTGATGACTTCTGCAAAAAGATCTGGATCAACTTACAACTGTTCTTTCAATTCCGGACATGCATTCAATTATGACTGCTTTTGATTTTCTGTAAGCAAGGCACAAATTTTGCTGCAACTCTTTTCATTCACAATTCCTTGCTCAAAATTTGTTAGCAGGAGCTCCAGGACACCAGGAATATCAACAAATTCGTCAATTGTTTGTTGATAATCCTCCAAAATTAGTTCATGAATTTTCATGATGTTTTCATTCATTCGGGAGGTCGACAGATGCTCTGAACGAGATTGGTCTTCAAGGACAAAGTGACCATTCCTAAAGCGTGATAACCATTCATAAACTTGTGTTTTGCTCATGGCAGTGTCTTAGCAAGCTGTTTAAAGCATGACAACTGTTTCAGCTGCCATTTTCCCCAGCAGAAAACAGAATTTCACAGAAGCACGCTGTTCCTTTGTTTGAGCCATTGCAAAAATTGATGAACAGGGGAAAAGCACTGCAAAACAAAGATATACTACGTAACAGTACGACTTCACTTGATGATGTTGGTCGGTATACTGAATTGCGAGGGTCGCATCAAATGGCTCCCAGCAGTGGAAGCCTGAACTACAATGGGCTTGTCACACAGAGAATGTTTCCAGTTACTTTTGAGGACCTCCTCGTACAATGAGTAGGCAGTGCAGTTGCTAAAACAACTGAATACTCATCTCTAAAACTGACAATATTTCATTACTCATGCAATAATGTATATCAATAAGGGTATATGCAAGGCTCCATGCTTAAAAATTTTGCTTCAAAAATCATGTGGTTCAAAGTTTGATCCTTCTGTGCAATGCATTAAACAGAAATCAACTAGGTTGTGCAATGCCAAGTGAGTGGAATTTGATAAATGGAAACTGTGCAGGCTTTGCACATATGTATCTTAATATCTTTCACTGATGTATATCATCATAACCAAGAAACTCTGAAAGCAACCATAGGTGACAGTACCACCAGTTGCCAGTCAAAATTCTCGATATGTGCAAGAAACTAGTGTTTTCAAGCTAAAATTATCTGCAGTAATTGTTTTGCCTGAGTTGTAGACACTCATGTTGAAAATACAGTGAACTGGTGAATGCCCTTTGGAACTAATAAACAACAATATTATTGCTCACAAAATGTTTTATAATCCTTTCTACATGCACAAGGCCTGAAATTTGGGGGAAGGGGATAGTTGATTAACACCAGTACTCATTTTATAAACCCCAAAAGGATAAAAGGCAAAGTTGACTTCAGTAGCATTTGAACTCAGAACATAAAGCCAGAAAAACTGCTACTAAGCATTTTGTCCAGTGCAATAATGATTCTGCCAGTTTGCTGCCTTCACAAAATGTTACATAATAAAATATAAACTTAACTCAATGCACATGTTTTGTTACCCATTTTGTAACACATTCTCAGCCTTGAATATTGTACTTTGCCCCATGTGTTTTCCATAGATATACATCTGAGAACTTCATTTTTAGATAAGTTTTTCTTTTACCTTCCACAAATAAAATTGCACAAATTCTAGCAAAATTTATGAGTAGTTCTTCTCTTGTTTAATCCATCTATTAAATAAATATATTTAAGAAGAAGAGTACAGTGAGAAAAAAGAAATATTACTTACACAGTTTTCATCATGAAGAAGTTGAACCAAACTATCCAAAACACGAGGCAAATATCTAATGAAATAGATAAAGATTTATTTTAAAGTAAAATGAAAAAATAATAAGCAAAACGAAATGTAAAAATAATGTTCGTATTAAGAATAAGCATAACTATAAGACTTCAGTAAGTTGTCAGATTATGATACAAGTAGTGGATTATGCTACTTTTCAGGATTAAAGTTACTAATTTTTTTAATGTAATTTGATATATTTACTACTTTAAAATTTTCATCTTTTATGGATATGCTGTGTTTAAAAACACAATATATATTGGAGGGAGATGAGAGCAGTCTCAACAGAGCATAGCTGGAATGCCAGATGCATTTCAGCTTTGTTGGGATAATGGTGTGTACTCACAGCCAGCCACATGCTTAGATGAGATTTATTGTTTCCAGTATGTAGGAAAACTGAAAACATACACTGGTATTGGTGAATAAAACTACAGCTTCTACTGTTGTATGTAACATAATTTTATTCCACTGGGTGCCTTTTCAGAATACTAGTGAATACTTTTCACTGTTTTCCTATTTATCAAAGATTACAAATCTCATCTCAACATGAGGCTAGCTGTCAGTATATTACTGACTAAATCCATTGTGGCTGAAATGCATTTGGGGTACTTGCTAATTGCGTTTTGTTTCCTTCTGTTATATATTGTATTTTTCAACATATTTTGTCCATAATGGATGTTATCTCCGGATGAATATCACAATAAATTTACCTTTTAAAGATGTATTTAAGTATGATACATAGATAACCATTTTAATTAATAATGCTTCTAATGCATATAAAGAATTTTTATTCAGTCAGGCAGCTATTTGCAATACCAGTGTATCTTTATTCACTGTTTTCTATATATCAGAAGTGACAAATGTCATCTAAGCATGTGGCCAGCTGTGGGTATATGCCATTGAACAGGCCCAATGAGGTTGAAATGCATCTGGCATTTTCATTAGTCACTGCTGGGATAATTTTTGTCTCACTCCAATATGTGGATGAGTAAACATGCTACTCAACAATGTATTTATACTAAAATTCATAGATGGCTCAATACACATTTTACTTTATCATCAAAATTTTAATTTCAGACTTCTTGCTAACACAGTCTGCTATTTTTAGAAAATTTAGTTTAAAGTTGCAAAGGAAAAGTGTGTTGCTACATGATGCTATGAAATTCAGGAAATCCTGTTGTTGTAGGGGCCCAGGAACTAGTGTTGGCAACAAGGAAATGGAGCATAAAAAGCTATTAAAGTGGCAGAGACAACTCTGGAAGTAAAATAAGTAGAGTAGAGCAATGGATGAACTGGGAGAAATATGAAACAAATTAATAATATAGAACAATCAGTGTATGTTGCTTCTAATAAAAGTGGGATATAACTAGACCCAGAATGTTCTACCTGACATTAGTCTTAGAATAACAAAGGCAGATGAAGTATTGTTACAGCATAGCATACAGAGGAGCAAAAGAAACTATCATATTGCTAATGCTGCGATGATGTGCTTCTGTCTCTGTAGGAAGGTTAAACATACTTAGAGCATGTTCTGGGAGCATACAAGTCTTTCCTTGCAGAGTGGTACAAAAGTTTTCAGTAACTTTGCTAATATAGCAGCATCAATCCCATAAGAATCAACACCCTGTTGCCCCTTGTTGCTTTTTACACAGAAGGTGTGAATGAACATTGCAGGAGTAAAACAAAAGAAAGTCAAGACCCAGATTTCTCAATGACATGGAAGGAAGAAGTTTGAGAAAGAAGAAGATTTGAAGGAAGAAGTTGTTCCCAGGCCAGATTGCAATAACAAAATTATGACCTCAACTTAGAGCAAAAATAGCTTGATTGTTGAGTTGAAATTGCTTTGGAAATGCACATGATAGAAAGAGCTGAAAGTGTTTAGGACTTTGGCTATCATGTGAGACATGTGAATGGCAGTGTATGTACTTCCATACACTTGGATATTGTGAGTTTGCAGCTAGATCCACACTGTCTTTCTTGGCTGGCATTTGACTTAGAAAGGATAGGAGAGTAGTGATCGCTGAAGTGGAAAAGGAAGCTGAAAATACTTCATCATACATATGGCAGAAGCATGTAAACAAAAGTTAAGAACAAAAAAACAAATGCTCTGCAAAGAGTAAAATAAAATAATCGCTACATGGTTGGTATAGTTACATCTGTACCTGGGTTGGTTGCTGCTCAGCATCACTAGAGAGAGTGCCACTGAGGAAGTGGCATATAAAATATTGGTACAAATGATTATGGTGAAAATCATGATAATATGAGATTCTCACTATTAAAATAACTATGATTTTGGGATAGTAGTTAAGAATTAAAGCAACTAAAATATTCTTTTCTACTTTAGGCACAAGGCCCGAAACTTTTGGAGAGGGGGCCAGTTGATTAGATTGACTCCAGTACGCAACTGGTACATAATTTATTGACCCCGAAAAGATGAAAGGCAAAGTCGAGCTCGGCAGAATTTGAACTCAGAATGTAAAGACAGATGAAATACCGCTAAGCATTTTGCATGGCATGCTAATGCTTCTGCCAGCTCGCCACCTTAAAACAATTAAAATATTGAGACAAAAATCAGGGAGAAAGTAATACAAATGGTGTTTCAAATAGATAACAAAACACCAAGTGATAATACCACTGTTGTAAGATGTTAATAATAACAATGTATATAGTCCAAGGAAACAAAAATTAGCACAAAGGATTTTACTCACTTTGCTTTAACTCCAGAAAAGTTACGACCAACTGAAAGGTGTTTGAGGGTTCTGTTATTGCAGAGGGACTTAAAGATCCTTTCAATGTTCAAATCAAATCCTAAAATGAAAGGAACAAATAGTCATAATAAAAATTGGAGCAGTTTTGTAAATCAATTATAACTAACTATAAAACATCTATTGAATGATTAATAAATGAAGATAAATGTTTTCAGATGATTCTCTATGCTGTATAAGCTAAAGAAGCAGTATTATTTGGAGCTTCTTAAAAAAGAAATTGAGAAGAACTATAAGACTACTAGTATGAACACACTAAGAAATGCGAATATGGAAACAAAAAAATTAATGAAGAGATTTAACCTTTTAAATAGGACTGAGCCTATAGTGCCAAGGCAACCGAGGTTCATATTGAAAGATCACAAGAATAATTTTTGGACTGATCCTAAATTAAGGCTTATTTGCCCGGCTAAGTCGGATATAGGGACACTAAGCAAAAGTATATTAGATAAGTATATCCCTGTAATAATTGGAAAACTTAAGCTACAACTGTGGTCCAATTCTAAGCAAGTAATAGATTGGTTCAATTCTATTAGTGATAAAGATAATGTCAAATTTATACAATTTGATATAGCTAATTTCTATCCCTCAATTAATCCTTCTGTTCTTAATAAAGCATTGTGGTTTATGCACAATAAAGCTGGGCTTTCTAGAGAAGAGATTAATGTAGTTTTAGCTGCCAGGAAATCTTTTATGAGGTTTAATAACAAAGTTTGGATTAGAAAGGGTACACCTGATGCGTTTGATGTACCTATGGGTAGCTCAGATTCGGCCCAGGTTGCCGATGTGGTTTGTTCCTTTATACTTGATGAGTTAGCTGATCAATTCCCAGATATCAGAGGGGGTCTGTATAGAGATGATTGTCTGCTATTTCTCAGAAATAGTTCAAAACAGCAAGTACAAAGGATAAAAAATAGATTAGTTAGATTTTTTCACAGAATGGGAATGGATATTATTTTTGAGGACAATATATCTGTAGCTAATTTCTTAGACGTTACGCTTGATCTGCATAATAAATCATATAGGCCATATCATAAACCTTTAACTAACCTGAGGTATATCAATAGATCTAGTAATCATCCAAAAGCAATAACAGATAACTTGGTCCATAGTATATCTTTAAGATTGTCCAACCTGTCTGCAAATAATCTGGTTTTTGAAGATGAGGCAAAGTTTTATAACTCTGCTTTGCTGGAAGCAGGATATAATGATAAGGTATACTATATTAAACCAGATTCTGCTTCCTCTATTGAAGATGTTAATAATAATAATATTAATAAAATTGATAATGTGAATAATAGCAATAAGGTTAGTTATAAAACTAACAATAATAATAATAAGAAGAATAATAAGAATAGTGTTAACCCATTCAGTAAGTTAAAGCATAGGCCAAGATCCAACGATAGTGTACCAGGGGCTGAAAGTAGTAGGCTTAAGTTTTTTAGGGATAATAATGCAGGTTGTCATTCTAGGAAACAGGATAGTCTATGGTTCATCGTCCCTTATGGGAGGCAAGTAAAATCAAATTTAGTTAGTTTATTCAGGAATGTAGTTAGGAAACATTTTCCAATTAACTCGCTCTACTATAAGGTTATTAACGAGCATAAGGTAAGGTTCGGATTTTCAAACACCAAGAATTTGACCCAAATTATCGCCGCTCATAACTTTAAACTTTTATCCTCAAACTCTAGTCATAGTTCTGTTGACATAAACACAGAGGGTAATAATAATAATAATACAGGCAATGGTCGAGATGTTAGTCAAGACGAAAAGGATATGGATAATACCACTAACTTTGGTAATAAACTAATAGAAATATCTGAAGATAACCCTAATAGAATAAGATTCCTTAGTGCAAATGCTAAAACTAAAAACATTGTCTATAGGTGTAATGTTATAACGGATAAGAAGATTTGGAGTTATATCGGGGCTTCGTCACTTGAGGTCTCGAAACGAATTTCTAATCATTACTCTTCCTTTAGGGATAGGAGTAAGCAATATAGTACGGCGCTTAGTAATTTAGTTTGGAAATTGAAAGATGAGAAAAAGGATTACTCCCTTGAATGGTTGTTAGTAGGCAAATCGATGCCGTACGACAAGGGTAAAAGTACTTGTTCGTTATGTAACTTGGAATTATTTTCCATACTTTTTTCCAAGGGTCACCTAGTTAATAAAATAACGTTTAAAGCTTACAGATGTCTACATATGTATAGACATACGTATGCATTTTATAAATAGGAATTACCGGAATGTGTATAGGCACAAGTTCGAAATTAAGGAAGAGGTATATTCATCTCTATATATCTTACTGGAATTAGGTCTGTGGCGCAAATATATGAGTGTATATGTATATGGGTGTAGGTATACATGTGGAGACACGTGAGAGTGTATGTGTGTATATATGTATATGTGTGTATGGAGACGTATGTGTATGTGTGTACATGTAAACATATATAAGCTTGTGTGTGTGTATGTGCATATGTATCGATGTATATATGGAGGTATAGCTATATGTATGTATGTACATATGTACGCATGTGTGTATGTGAATATGTATGCGTATATATGTAAATGTGTGTGTGTATCTGTGCGCGTTTATGTGGGTGCATGTGTATCTGTATGTGTGTATATGTATATGCATGCATATGTGAGTGTATATGTGTTTGTGTGTATATGTGTTTGAGTGTATGGTTATACATAAAAAATACAAAAAAATATATATTGGTGTGTGTATCTAAGTATAGGTATATGTGTGTGTGGGGGTAGGTGTGGGCATGTGGGTGGTGGTGTGCGGTGCGTGGGCGTGGGCGGGTATAATTAATGAATTAATTAATACACTATCGTTATAGGAAGATCCGATAGGAAATCTTGATGTACATGGGGGATGAATTTTTGGCAAGGAATTTTTACGCTGTAAACCGGGCGGTGTACGTCGCTGGATTTCGGTTGACTGGTTTGTTTACATTCTGTAAGAAAATAACGATGGTAGGTTGCGTGCCGTCGATTATTCTTTCACCCTCTTGGATGATGTGTGTGTTTTGCTAATAATAGTATTGGTGATGGCAATAATGCGACCCTGATGAGATGGAGTATCCAGAAATGTGTAATATGTTGTAATTTGTTACAATATTTTACGAGACATCTTATGATGTGGTTTATTTTTCCGGGATACCCTATTGAAATGTGCATAGGTTTGGCTTATTGTGGTTGTTTCTGTTATTATAATTGTTGCTGCAATAAAGTATCTTCAATGCATTGATTTTGAGCTCTATCCTTTAAGAGACATGTATACATATATATATACAAAAACTCAACTGTGAGTTTTTGGCTAAGACTGTTAACAGATACTATATATTTTGTAAAATTTGTTTTATAAAAGTATATATTTAATATATATATATATAAAATTATGTGCTTTGACTAAAGCTTTAGAGCATTTTAGCTCTTATTTCTAGCAATGTAGGTGTTTCTAACACCCTAGTCATATTTAGTGAGAATTATAGTTCTCCTTTTTGGTAACACAATACACACTGCTGTCTATATTAATTTCATATCGGATCATTAGTAATTTATTTAAAAGAAAAAGTGTTTCGCTGTATGCCCTGTTATGCATACCCACTCATACACGTTAGCTGATTACAGCATTTCCAGACCGGAGTACATGTTTATGCACATGCTCGAAAACAAAAAATACCATCAATGCTACTTGAAATTTTTACTTCGCGGATTCAATTTATGATCTATTCATACAATTTAATTTGTTTTGATACTTTATTAAAGCTTATGTTTAGTTGTGTGTTAGTTTTTCAGTTAATATACCCTATTAATTCATCATTGTTTTTCAATATTAAATGCATGTTCTGTTAATAATTGTTTCATAGTATTTCATCTTCTAGGTCACTGCTTTAAATTCTTATATTTTTGACTGATGTATCACATCTATATGGTCTACATGCTAGAAATACCAGCCAAATCACCCTCTTCTCACACATTTTGAAGTACTTAAGGACCTTGAAAGAATGTTTAACTACTAGGAGTGATGTTTTTTTCTTGCTATCCACATTAAAAAAATATATCTTAGATGAAATAAGGACACATCCATCTAATACTGATGTAATTTTTCAGGGCTAATGCAGAATTGCACCACTCCTTGAAAAATGCATCATTTTGAAAAAATTTTTTCAGATTCTTATGTTTTAGGCACAGGAGTGGCTGTGCAGTAAGTAGCCTACTTACCAACCACATGGTTCCGGGCAAGTGTTTTCTACTATAGTCCTTGGCCAACCAAAGCCTTGTGAATGGATTTGGTAGACAGAAACTGAAAGAAGCCTATTACACACACACATATATCTATATATATATATATATATATATATGTATATATCTCTATCTATCTATCTATCTATCTATCTATCTATCTATATATATATATATATATATATATATATATATATATATATATATATATATATATATATATATAATCGAATTCGAAATCGAACCAAATTCGACAACTGGCACCTATGCCAACCTTCCTTCATTGGACACTAAACTCTGCTTGTGAAGACCTGTTGGGGCAAGTGAAATCAAAATCGAAATTGAACCAAATTCGATGACTGGCACCCGTGCCAGTGGAGCGCTAAAAGCACCATTTGAGCAGGATCACTGCCAGAGCAGCTCTCTGGCTTCCGTGTCGGTGGCACGTAAAAAACACCATTCGAGCGTGATCATTACCAACGAATGTCGCATTACTGGCACTTGTGCCGGTGGCACATGAACAAAACATTTGAGTGAGGTTGTTGCTAGTGCCGCTGGACTGACACCAGTACTGACCATTGCCAGTACCAGTGGCACGTAAAAGTACCCACTACACTCTCAGAGTGATTGGCATTAGGAAGGGCAACCAGCTGTAGAAACTCTGCCAGATCAGATTGGAGCCTGATGCAGCCATCTGGTTCACCAGTCCTCAGTCAAATTGTCCAACCCATGCTAGCATGGAAAACAGACGTTAAACAATGATGATGATGATATATATGTGTGTATATATATATATATATATATATATATATATATATATATATATATATATATATGTATAAAAGATAAACAAGAGTGAAAAAACTACAGAAGGCTTGTGTTACATGAAACATTGTATTTGGAGAAATAATCGGTTTTGTGTTGTCTTTTCAAATTTCTCTACTTGTATTGTAACATGTCTTTGCTCCAGTGTGTAAACTAGAGTTCTAGATAGGGGGAGGTAATCAGGGATTTTTTCGGGTATAAGGGAGATAATCGATATGTAGGAGGTGATAGATTTTGATTAATTTACCATGGTTTGGTTTAGAAGGAATAGAATGTTAGGTTTTGTTCTGAATTTTTTTCTCTCAGTGAGGTGAATTTCCTTATTTAAAAGTGTTAGCAATGGTTAAGTTTGGGTTTATATTTTTGAATGAAGAAGGTTTCCTTATTTAATCTAATTTGTGTTGGTGTTCCAATGGCACATTGATAGAATGGAAAGATTATAAATTGTGGTAGTATTTGTTTTGCGCATTTCTCAATATGTTCACTAAAGGGTATCATTCGGTATTCTGGGAATGCAATCTGCTGTCGATGCAGAGTGCATCTGCATCTGAGCGATAATCCCGTGGACCCTATGTAGTTTTCGTGGCAGCCTGAGCATCTTATTACATAAATAAGGTTTTCTGAGGCACAAGTAAAGTCAGATTTAATTTTGAATTTTTATCCCTCTTTGAAAAGGAATTCTGAACCTTCTAGAAGGTTTGGGCATGTTGCGCAATTTGGTTGACCACATTTTTTCACTTTTGCATCTGTTATTTTGGAAAATAATTTTGCCTTTGTGAGGATCTTTTTTAGTGATTTTGGTTGTTTGTAGCTTTTAATGATTTTGTGTGTGTGTAAAATTTCCTTTAATTTGGGGTCCTTATGTAGCAATGGTATGTTTTGGGTGATGATGGTGAAGGCTTCTTTGTTTCTGTGGATATGTACGGTAGTATTTTTGGGGAAGGTGTGTTGCTGTGTTTAACTTTTCTTAAGCTTTATATGTCGATTTGTGATGCATGTCTGATTCCATCCTCTGAGTTGAACTGGGCAGTGTCTGTCAATTAGTGTGTTTTTGAGTTCTTGTAGTCTAAAGTCTCTGGTATTTTGTTCAGACACTATTGTGCATATCCTTCTTGCAAGGTTGAAGGGGATGTTTGTTTTGGTGTGTCTTAGGTGGCATATTGAAAAATATGTCCGTTTCTATTTTTAGGTTTACTTTTTTAATTAGTATATCCAAGAATAGGAGTTCCTTTTGGTTGTATTCCATTGTGAACTGTATGTTTGAGTTGACACTGTTCAATAGATTTTTGAATTTCAGGAGTTTATCTGTGTTTTCATTCCAGAGTATGAAACAGTCGTCCAGGAATCTTTTCCAATTTTCTTTTATGTATTGGGAAAGGGTGTTTCCAAAGGTAGATAAAGATTCCTGGTATATTATTACTTCCAAGTAACCCATTGTTAGGTTCGCAATGACTGGAGCTGCGCTAGTGCCCATAGCAATTTCGGATTTTTGTTGGTAGAAAGTATTGTCAAACATGAAGTGGTTGTTTCGTAAGATGAATTCAACCGATTTAGTAATGAATTCTTTACTGATCCTGTTTGGGATTTCTTTGTGATTTCATACACCAAACCCGGGGGACCTAAAACTACGACCCATCATAGCTGGCCCAGCCTGTGAAACACACAGACTAAGTCTATTTATGGACATCCTCCTAAAACCCTTCCTTAAACACACCAATAGCCATATCAGAGATGACTTGGATATGTTAAATCACCTCCCAAAGAAAGTCAAGGAAGAAACAATCATGGTTTCATTTGATGTGATTAATTTATACACCAGTATACCTCATAATTATGGACTAGAGGCACTTCAGTTCTGACTGGACCAATTCCCGGAAGAAATCCCAAACAGGATCAGTAAAGAATTCGTTACTAATGCATAAAGTAAGAAAAGTATAAAAATCTGTCCGTTTAAGCAACAATTAGTACAAAGGAAATTGTCAAGGTTTTATACTTTTCTTATTTTATGCATTTTTAAATTTAAGATATGTTTTTTGAAGTTACTGGACCTGAAAAGTGTCCTCATATTGAGTGGTATTTATCTTGTTCGAATCATTGTAGATTCACCAGATATTTCCCACTGTTATGTCGCCATGAAACGTGCATAGTCTTTCTCCCACTTTCGTTTCTTAAACGTAACTGATTTTAATTCTTAGTCCAATATTTCATAGATTTTATGTATTATATATTCTCCCTCAAATTTTTTAGATTTTTAAACTAGTTTTGTATAGTACACTTTTCTTGTTGGTGCCTGATCTCCTTCTTCATGCGAGTTGTACCATGGTGGTTCTTCTCTAAATTATTAAAATATTTTTCAATATACAACTCAATTTGATATTATCAAATTGTATTTCTTTGTAAGTTCGGAATTTGTAATTCCCTAACATTATAATATATCGCAGGAGTGGCTGTGTGGTAAATAGCTTGCTTACCAACTACATGGTTCTGAGTTCAGTACCACTGCATAGCACCTTGGGCAAGTGTCTTCTACTATAGCCTCAAGCCGACCAAAGCCTTGTGAGTGGATTTGGAAGACGGAAACTGAAAGAAGCCCGTCGTATATCATCATCATCATCATCATCGTTTAGCGTCCGCTTTCCATGCTAGCATGGGTTGGACGATTTGATTGAGGACTGGTGAAACCGGATGGCAACACCAGCCAACAATCTGATTTGGCAGAGTTTCTACAGCTGGATGCCTTTCCTCACGCCAACCACTCAGAGTGTAGTGGGTGCTTTTACGTGTCACCCGCACGAAGGCCAGTCAGGCGGTACTGGCGATAGCCACGCTCAAAATGGTGTATTTTATGTGCCACCCACACAAGAGCCAGTCCAGGGGCACTGGCAACGATCTCGCTCGAAAAGCCTTACACATGTCATGGACACAAGTGCCAGAAAGGCGACGCTGGGCACAGTTGCTATCCCGATTTTGCAATTCGCTTGCCCCAATAAGTCTTCGCAAGCTTAGTTTCGTGTCAAATGAAGGAGACGACGTTGGCACGGGTGCCAGTCGTCAAATTTAGTTTGATTTCACTTGCCTCAACAAGTCTTCACAAGCGGAGTTTAGTGTCCAATGTAGGAAAGGTACGCATGTGTGGGCTGGCTACACCCCTAGCAAAGGCCTTGGATTTAGGTCTCACTTGGCTTGCTGGGTCTTCTCACGCACAGCACATTTCCAAAGGTCTCGGTCAGAAGTCATCGCCTCTGTGAGGCCCAATGTTCGAAGGTCTTGCCTCACCACCTCACTACCTCTTCCACGGGTTCCCTCAACTGTTAGGGTGTGGCACTTTTTCACGAAGCTATCCTCGTCCATTCTCACCACATGTCCATACCAGCGTAATCCCCTCTCTTGCACACCACAACTGATGCTTCTTATGTTCAGCTTTTCTCTCAAGATACTTACACTCTGTCGGGTATGCACACTGACATTACACATCCAGCGGAGCATACTGGCTTCATTCCTTGCGAGCTTACGCATGTCCTCAGCAGTCACAGCCCATGTTTCACTGCCATGTAGCATGGCTGTTCATACACATGTGTCATACAGTCTGCCTTTTACTCTGAGTGAGAGTCCCTTTGTCGCCAGCAGAGGTAAGAGCTCTCTGAACTTTGCCCAAGCTATTCTTATTCTAGCAGCTACACTTTCAGCGCACCCACCCCCACTACTAACTTGGTCACCCAGATAGCGGAAGCTATCAACTACCTCTAGTTTTTCTCCCTGGAATGAGACAGAAGTTGTTTCCTGTTTGTTTACAGTGTTTATTGCACCTGAACATCTGCCACATACAAAAACTAACTTCCTAGTTAACCTGCTTTTGATATTGCTGCACCTCTTATGTGTCCATAGCTTGCACTTGGTGCATCTTATAGAGTTTCTGCCTACACCTTTTCTACAGATCGAGCAGGGTCATCTACCTGAAGGGGTTTGTGTTTTATCTGCCTTCCTACTTATTAGGATTTTGGTTTTAGCTAGGTTGACTCTAAGGCCCTTCGATTCTAGTCCTTGCTTCCACACCTGAAACTTCTCCTCTAGTTCTGATAGTGACTCAGCAATTAGTGCAAGGTCATCAGCATAGAGGAAGTCCCAGGAGCATCCTGTCTTGAATTCCTCTGTGATCGCCTGGAGGACTATGATAAATAGGAGAGGGCTGAGGACAGAACCTTGGTGGACCCCTACCTCTACCCAGAATTCATTACTGTACTCATTTCCAACCCTCACCTTACTGACAGTATCTCTGTACATGGCTCGCACAACTCTCACTAACCATTCTTCTATCCCTAGTTTCCTCATTGACCACCAGATAAGGGATCGGGGGACCCTGTCAAAGGCTTTCTCCATGTCAATGAAAGCTAGGTACAGAGGTTTATCCTTGGCTAGGTATTTCTCCTGCAGCTGTCTTACTAGAAATATGGCATCAGTGGTGCTTTTACCTGGCACGAACCCAAACTGCATCTCATCTAAATTGATTCGCTCCCTAATTAGTTAGGCTATGACCCTCTCCGTAACTTTCATAACATGATCTAACAGCTTGATGCCTCTGTAATTATTTGTATCTAAAGCGTCACCTTTACCTTTGTAGCAGTTGACTATGGTACTGCTACACCAGTCATTAGGTATGACTCCTTCGTGTATCACCTGGTTTGTAATGTGGGTGACTAGGCTATAGCCGACACTGCCAGATATTTTGAGCATCTCTGCAGTGATTCCTGATGGGCCAGGGACTTTCCCTGTCTTCATACTCTTAATTGCTTTATCTACCATGGTACTGTCAACTCGGATAGCTGGTCCCTCTGTTGGGTCAACATACAGCAGACTCTCTTTCTCCCATTCATTCTCTTTATTAAGCAATCTATCGTAGTGGCATCTCCAGACCTCTTTCTTTGCAGCCTCATTTAGTGCAAGCGTACCATCATCCATGTGAACACATTTCTCTCCTACAACATCACTATTCTCTCTCCTACACTGTCTTGCAACACGAAATACCTCAAGTCTTTGGTCCTCACGGCGCAGAACATTGGCAAATCTTTTCTTATCTGCTTCCCCTCTGGCTAAATAAACCTGTCGCCTAGCTTCCCTTCTGGCAGATTGGTACAATTCCCTGCTACCACTGTTCTTCCAGTCCTTCCAAGTCTGTTTCTTTTGTCTAATAGATGTATATAAATATATGTATGTGTGTGTATATGCTTGTGTGTCTGTATTTGTCCCCCCAACTTTGCTTGACAACCGATGCTGGTGTGTTTACGTCCCCATAACCTAGCGGTTCGGCAAAAAGAGACCGATAGAATAAGTACTAGGCTTACAAAGAATAAGTCCTGGGGTCGATTTGCTCGACTAAAGGTGGTACCCCAGCATGGCCGCAGTCAAATGAGTGAAACAAGTAAAAGAGTAAAAGAGAGAGTATATATATTGAGAATTTACAAAAAAGCAAAAGACGAAGACGGGTGTGTAAACAACAAACAGATGTATTAGATTAACACTAGGGAAGTGAGAAAGTCTTTTATGTTTCGAGCCTATGCTCTTCGACAGAAAGAAATACAGAAATAAACAGGGAGAGAAAATAGAAAAAGGTTTAGTGGCTAGTGATCTATCATGGCGAAGCTTTCTGTTTGTATTCTCTCTCTGTTAATTTTCTCATGTTCCTTTCTGTTGAAGAGGCTAGAAACATAAAAGACTTTCTCATCTTCCTGAGTGTTAAACTAATACACCTGTTTGTTGTTTACACATCAGACTTCATCTTTTGTTTTTTTGTAAATTCCAACTATATATATATATGTATTTATGTATGCATGTATGTGTGTGTTTGTCCCCCCCCCCCCAACATCACTTGACAACTGATGCTGGTGTGTTTACATCCCCGTAACCTAGTGGTTCAGCAAAAGCGACCAATGAAATAAGTACTATGCTTACAAAGAATAAGTCCTGGGGTTGATTTTCTCGACTAAAGGTGGTGCTGCAGCATGGCTGCAGTCAAATGACTGAAAGAAGTAAAATAATATACATATTTCACCAAAACTTAGAGTTACTCCCCTTTACTAACACCACCGGTGCTAAAAGTATAAGACACATGCCTGAATTCTAAAAACAACCACGTGCGAAATGCTTCTGATTAAGATTGGAACTACGAGCTTGAACAGCACCCACCCTACCTCTCCTTTGCAGAAAGACTATTAACACAACTTCAACTAAAATGTAAGACTAACTTTACCTAACTCTATTCTTATACCACCATATGCATTACTATATCAACTACCTGTTTCTCCTGCATCTCTCACGCCATGAACTCTAACATACTCCTCAACATTCTGAAGAGATCTGCCAAACCATTTGGCACATTGAAACGATCGTAAATGACTCATTATATAATCTCCACATAATTAAATCAATAGCTAACCAGCCCAATTGACTTGCTTCTTCTTGTGTTTGTTTCTCCATTCTTTACATATATATATATATATATATATATATATACATACATACATACATACATATAGACATATATATATATATATCATGTCATCCCATAAGTTCTGTCCAAATTTACCTTTTTTAAAATAGAATGAAATTTAATAGTATTTTAGAATGTCTACTGGAATTTAAAATTATTTTTATGCATTTGTGTACATTTAAACTAATTAAACATTATTTTACAGAATAATAGAATTAAAATTTCTTTGATTAAAACCATTTCTAACATGGAAGTATCCAAAGAGCATTTGAGGCACATAATACTTTATGAGTACAAAAAAGGAAACTCTGCAGCCGAATCGACTCGAAGCATACACTCAGTTTATAGGAAAGAATGCTTGAATGAAAGAACTTGCAGAAGATGGTTTGCAAAATTCAGAAGTGGAGATTTCAGCCTTGAAGATGAAGATCGAACAGGACTTCCAGTTGAGTTTGATGATAAGCTTCTTGAGGCATTACTTGAAGAAAATCCTGCATTATCAGTTGAAGAATTGGTAATAAAGCTTAGTTCAAACCATACAACTGTTCATCATCATCTTCAACAACTTGGAAAGGTTCCTAAACTTGGAAAATGGGTGCCTCATGAATTGTCCAAAAGCAACCACAAATCTTGAGTTGACATCTGCTCATCTCTCCATTCTCGCAAACTCATTTCACCCTTTTTGGATAGACTTGTGACTGTTGACGAAAAATGGATCTTCTATCAAAATGTTAAACGTCGTAAACAATGGCTTAGTAAAAGGAAAAAAGCTCAACCACAACCGAGAAGGGAACTTCATAGGAAAAAGATTCTTCTCTTTATCTGGTGGGATTGCAAAGGCGTAATTCATTTTGAATTGTTACCACCTAATGCAACAATCAATGCTCAAGTCTACTGTCAGCAATTAGGGCGTTTGAACCTAGTATTGAAGAAAAAAGACCCGCTTTAGTGAATCGAAAAGGAGTGATGTTTCATCAGGACAATGCATGACCCCCACACTGCAAAGATCACATCACAGAAGATCGAAGAACTTGGTTGAGAAAAAATTCCTCATCCACCTTATTCTCCCGACCTTGTCCTTCAGACTACCATTTGATTTGTAGTTTACAGAATCATTTGGGAGACATAACTTTCGCAAGCCAGGAGGAGGTTGAAACTGACATTTCAGAGTTCTTCGCTTTGAAACCAAAAGAGTCTTACATTGATGAGATTAAAAAGCTTGTAAATAGATGGAAGGAAGTCATAGATAATCAGGGAAAGTACATTGATGATTAAATTTCAATTAAATATAACATTTGATCGCTTATTTTCTTTATTCAAAATTCAAACAGAACTTATATAGGATGATCTGATACAGATAGATATACATATCTGTGTGTGTGTGTGTGTGTGCGTGCATGCGTGCGTGCGTGTGTGTGTATCTGAGGGAGAGAGGCCCATTGTTGCCAACAGAAGTAGGAGCTCTCTGAACTTTGCCCGCCTTAATCTTATTCTTGCAGCTATGTTCTAGGAACATACACCTCCACTATTAACATGGTCACCTAGACAATGGAAGGTATCTTCTACCTGTAGCTTATCCCATTGGCAGTTGATGGAGTCTATTTTCTGTACATTTTCAGTGTTTATTATACCTGTGCATCTGCCACACACAAAAACTATTTTCCTAATTAACCTTCCTCTGATATTGTTGCACCAACTCTGTTTCCATAGCTTGCACTGGAGTTTCTACTAATGCCTTTTCTACAGATCAAGCCGGGTCATTTGCCTGAAGGGATTTGCTAGGTTAACTCTAAGGCCCTTTGATTATAGACCTTGCCTCCATACCTGATATTTCTTCTCTAGTTCTGGTTGTGATTCGACTAAAAGAACACTATGGGTGTGTATATATATAGATCTATACAGAATGATGTATATGTACCTGTAAGTTCACCAACTGAATTCTTGGAGGTCAGCCAAGGACAATGGCAAGTGTAACCAACCATGAAGAATAAACTGACAGTACAAAGAAACTGAATGGCACCCCCTTTAATATGAACCTTAAAAACCACCATCCAACTCTATCCATACATTTAAATCAGTATACCAACAGACTTCCAGCCACAACACTTTTTCATACATTGAGCAGCTACTACTACCATGCAGGCCATGACAAAGAAAAAGGAGGCGCTTGACGCTGAGAATTTGAGTTTATGGAAACAACATTTATATATCACCTGAGGAAACACAACCAGATCTCATAATACAGGGAAGCATTTACATAAAATACTTGCTAGCTTGAGAACTACGCCGCATGGAAACAATTGTAGGGATTACAAATAATAAATGTTCCTCTATACTTCTTCTTGTTGACTCCAACTTATTCAATAATACATACATACATACATACATATATATATATATATATATATATATATATATATATATATACACACACACATATATATATATATATATATATATATATATACACACACATATATATATATATATATATATATATATATACACAGACACACACATGGTTAGTGGAAAGTAACTAGGCATTAGAAATCGCTTATAGAATTTTTTGTATCACTGAAGTCATAACAAAAACATATTTTAAACAGACAACACTAAAGGGGATTTCTTATTTCTTATTTTCCAGATGGCCAGTCACTGGACTGTTCAGGAGTGAGCTAAGATAATGGCACTCTATGAAGTGCGGAATTCCATTGTTTTGGTTCAGGGATGGTGGTGTGCATGGAAAGGCAAGCATGCATCATTACGTCTGGAGACAAAAAGTTGTCATGCAAAGCTGATGACCATGGGCTCTGTGAATGATGCAAGAAGTGGCCGTCCAAGCACATATTGATCAGTGGAGAACATGGCAACAGTGCAGGGCATGTTTAATCACAGTCCGCAAAAATCAACATGTCAAGCAGCTCATGAAAGTTGGCTAACAAGTCACACAATATGTATGGTGTTGCATAAAAAGTTGAATTTTCATCCGTAGAAACCCCATTACGTAGAAGAGCTAAAACCCAAAGACTGTGACTGCAGGATGGAATATGGAATGGACTCCAACAAGTCCACATTTTACTCCATGTGATTGTTACCTGTGGGGTTACATAAAGAAGGAGGTGTACAAGACAAAACCTTGCACACTGGAGGACTTGGAGACATGGATTCAGGAGGAGATTCTCAATGATATCCCAGACAACATCCTTCAGAAAGTCATTCATTCCATCCCTGGCCGTTTGAGGAAACTAGTTGACGGCACTGGTGCTTACGTTGAAATATGAAGATTTATTTTCATTTTCCCATGTAATAAAGAACATGTATCATTTGTTTCAATAAATTTGTCAACAGAATATGGATTTTATTACCAATTTTTAATGCCTACTTACTTTTCACCCAACCTGTGTATATATTTATCATCATCATCATTTAACGTCTGCTTTCCATGCTAGCATGGGTCGGATGATTTGACTGAGGACTGGCGAACCAGATGGCTGCACCAGACTCTAATCTGCCCTTCCTAACGCCAACCACACCGAGAGTGTAGTGGGTGCTTTTACGTGCCACTGGCACGGGGGCCAGTCTGGCGGTACTGTCAATGGCCACGCTCAAATGGTATTTTTTACATGCCACCTGCACAGAAGTCAGTCCAGTGGCACTGGCAATGACCTCGCTCGAATGTTTTGTTCACGTGCCACCAGCACAAGTGCCAGTAAGGCGACGCTGGTAATGATCACACTCAAATCGTGCTTTTTATGTGCCACTGGCACAGAAGCCAGGCAGCTGCTCTGGCAGTGATCCTGCTCGGATGGTGCTGTTAGCACTCCACTGGCACGGGTGCCAGTCATCGAATTTGGTTCAGTTTCGATTTCACTTGCCCCAACAGGTCTTCACAAACAGAAATTAGTGTCCAAATGAAGGAAGGTTAGCATGGGTGCCAGTCATCGAATTTGGTTCGAGTTCGATTTCGATTTCACTTGCCTCAACAGGTCTTTGCAAGCAGGGTTTTGTGTCCAAAGAAGGAAAGGTACGCATAAGTGGGCTGGCTACACCCATGGTAAAGGGTACGAATTATGGTCACACTTGTCTGGCAGGGTCTTCTGACGCACAGCATATTTCCAAAGGTCTCGGTCACTAGTCATTGGCTTGGTCAGGCCTAATGTTTAAAGGTTGTGCTTCACCACCTCATCCCAGGTCTTCCTGCGTCTACCTCTTCCACAGGTACCCTCAACCGCTAGGCTGTAATACTTTTTCACACAGCTATCCTCATCCATTCTCGCCAAATGACCATACAAGCGCAATCGTCTCTCTTGCACACCACAACTGATGCTTCTTGAGTCCAACTTTTCTCTCAAGGTACTTACACTCTGCTGAGTATGCACACTGACATTACTCATCCATCGGAACATACTGGCTTCATTCCTTGTGAGCTTACGCATGTCCTCAGCAGTCACGGCCCATGTTTTACTGCCATGTAGCATGGCTGTTCGTACACATGCGTCATACAGACTGCCTTTTACTCTGAGCGAGAGGCCCTTTGTCACCAGCAGAGATAAGATCTTTCTGAACTTTGCCCAAGCTATTCTTATTCTGGCTACACTTTCAGTGCACCCTCCCCCGCTACTGATTTGGTCACCTAGGTAACAGAAGCTATCAACTACTTCTAGAAGTTGTTCTCAGCACATTTACAGTGTTTATTTACAAAAACTATCTTCCTAGTTAGCCTTCCTTTGATATTGCTACACCTTATGTGTCCATAGCTTACACTGGGTACATCTTATAGAGTTTCTACCTATGCCTTTTCTACAGATTGAGCAGGGCCATCTGCCTGAAGGGGTTTGTGTTTTGTCTACCTTCCTACTTATTAGGACTTTGGTTTTTACTAGGTTGACTCTAAGGCCCTTTGATTCTAGTCCTTGCTTCCACACCTAAACTTCTCCTCTAGTTCTGATAGTGATTCAGCAATTAGAGCAAGGTCATTAGCATAGAGGAGCTCCCAGGGGCATCCTGTCTTGAATTCCTCTCTCTCTCTCTCTCTCTCTCTCTCTCTATATATATATATATATATATATATATATATATATATATATATATATATATATATATATATATATATATACACACACACCCGCACACACACAAACACATAGATATACACATACATGCCTGGTTTACAATGTGGGTGACTAGGCCATAGCCCACACCACGAGATATTTTAAGCATCTCAGCAGTGATTCCAGATGGGCTGGGGGCTTTTCCTGGCGTCATACCCTTAATTACTTTATCTACCAGAGTCTATTCGGATAACTGGTCCCTCTACTGTATCAACATTTGGCAAGCTCTCCTCCTCCCATTCATTCTCCACGTTCAGCAATCTTTCATAATGGCTTCTGCAAGCCTCTTTCTTTTCAGAATCATTAAAAGCAAGTACAACATCATCCATGCGAACACATTTCTCTCCTGTGGCATCACAATTTTTTCTCACACACTGTCTTGCAATCCGAAATATTTCAGTTCTTTGGTTCTCACGTCGCTGGACATTGGCAAACTTCTTTTCTGCTACACCCTTGGCTATGTAAACCTGCTGTCCAGCCTCCCTTTTGGCTACCTGGTAGACTTCCCTGCTAGCTCCACCCCCACCCTTCTAGGCCTGTTTTTTTGCTCTAATGGCTTTGCCTACTGTACTATTCCACCACCATGTAACTCTAGGTCTGGAAGGGACTATGCACCATCCACAGACTTGGTCTGTGGTACTCAGCAAGCTGTCCCATAGGAATTTCCAGCTACCTTCTATGTCCCGCTGTCTAGTGAGGATGAAATCAATCTGGCTAGCAGAGAAACCTGATTGATAGGTTATCAGGTGGCTGTCTGGTTTCCTGAATTTAGTGTTGCAGATTAAAAGGTTACATGCATCGCAGAACTCCAGTAGCCTAGTTCCCTCATTGTTTCGGGAACCAATACCATGGCTCCCGTGTACACCAGTGAAGATACCGGATTGCTGCCCAACATACCCATTAAAATCTCCAGAAGCAAAGATGAGGTCAATGCCACTCGTTATTGAAGTAGCCTGTAGAAGGGTATCATAAAGATGGTCCTTCTGATCATTTGGTAGGCCCACTTGTGGGGTGTGGCCAGAGATAATTGTAGCTGTGCTGTTCTGCAGGACTAGCCTGCGCTTAAGCACTCTATCGCATACCCTGACAACCTCTATGACTTTATCTACCCATTTCTCTGCAAGGAGTATGCCTACCCCCCCCCCATTCCATCCATGTTACCTTGCCAGAAGATTTTATACCTATGTACCTTGCCTGTGAGGACCCTAGCTGAAGCTCCTCTCCATCTTACCTCTTGTGTGCAGCATACATTGACACGTCTCCTTTTTCAAGCATCTCTACAATCTCACTAGACCTACTTTTCAGTGTGCCTACATTGACTGTGCCAACTCTGAAAACTGAGAAAGGAATGTGGGGTGAGGCTTGGGAAGGAGAGATGTTATTCAGTGCCTGAAAAGAAGAGGGAGGTTGTCATGTTCATTTTTGTAGGCATGCTTCATCTGTTCTCACTTCCAATCTGACATCATTCAAACATTTAAGCGTGTTAAGATTAAGACTGTTGCCCCTATTGGAGGTAGGATTAGGTGTTAGCGGCATTGTGAGTATAAGCATTATGGTCATCATAAGAGGTGGGGTGTGATTTCAGATGGAGAGAGAGGAAGCAAGTTCATCTATATATACACACAAGCATGCATGCATACAGACACAGGGGAACAAGCACACACGGACAGCCAATTAGCTGTCTCTTTCATTTGATATATGCATGGAAAATTACTGGGTAGTTGTTGGAATATTTCTAGATAGGATGAAATGAAACGAAGGATAGTTGGTTAAGTAGGTGGGCAGCTAACCTAGTTGCATTTTTCGGGGAGAGAGTGGGGGTGCAGGTAGTATAGAGAATAGCACCAGTGAGGAAGGGGGATTGAGAGAAGGGACATCTGGTAATGGTCGTGAGAGATTGCTAGAGGGAACGAAACAATAGATAGCTGGTAAGTAGGTGGGCAACCAAGTTAGTTGCATATGTCCCAGGAAGGAGGGAGAAGAAGAATGCAGGTAATATGTAGAGAACAACCCAGTGAGGAGGAGCAGTGGACAGAAGAGACATCAGGTAATGGTAGTGGGAGGAGAGAGACATATCCAGTGTAGATGGTGAGAAGATAGATAAAGATCAGGATAAAGATCGAGGTATCCGGTATTGGTGGTGGGGGCAGGACAGGGTGGGCACACCACGAACAAGCAAGTTTAATTTGGGGAGATGGTATGAGGAATGAACGAAAGTAGCAGGAGTGTTTAGTATAGAATACATTCATAGTGTTCATGGCAGATGAGAAATTAAACTAGTGAAATGAGGAATTAGAAATTAAACAGGCCAAGAAATGAGTAATTAACCTAATTTAATTAGTTAGCTTGTGAGAAAAATTAGCTGTTAGTAAACAGTACATTTAAATACATACATATAAAGTGTTAATGGCGAAAGGGTAAAGGTGATGCTCTAGATAGAAATAACCACAGGGGTATCAAACTGCAAGATCAGGTGATGAAGGTCATGGAGAGGGTCATAGCCCATCTCATTAGGGAGAGAATCTGCTTAGATGAGATGCAGTTTGGTTTTGTGCCGGGTAGAAGTACCACTGATGCTATATTCCTGGCTTAAACCCCTATACTTAGCTTTTGTGAACTTGGAGAAAGCCTTTGACAGGGTGCCCGATCCCTTATCTGGTGGGCAATGTGGAAACTGGGGATTGACGAATGGTTCATAAGGGCTGTACAGGCCCTATTCAGAAACGGCCGTTAGTAAGGTAAGGATTAGCAATGAGTATAGTGAAGAATTCCGGGTAGAAGTAAGGGTCTACTAAGGATCAGCTCTCAGTCCCCTTTTATTCATCATAGTCTTCCAGGCAATAACAGAGGAATTCAAGACGGGTTGCCCCTGGGAGCTCCTCTATGCTGATGACCTGGTCCTCATAGCAGAATCACTACCAGAACTAGAGAAGAAATTGCAGGTATGGAAGCAAAGTTTAGAATCAAAAGGCCTTAGAGTCAATGTAGCAAAGACCATAGTTCTAGTAAGTAGGAAGGCGAACTCATCACACACACCCTCAGGTAGGTGGTCCTGCTCGATCTGTAGAAAAGGTGTACATACGATGTACCCAGTGTAAGCTATAGACACATAACAAGTGCAGCAATATCAAAGGAAGATTAACCAGGAATATAGTTTTTGTGTGTGACAGATACACAGGAGCAATAAACACCATAGATGCTCAGAAAATAGATTCTATCACACTTCAGGGGGAGAAACTAGAAGTAGTTCATAGCTTCCACTACCAAGGTGACCAAATTAGTAGTGGGAGTGGATGCTCTGAGAGTGTTACCACTAGAATAAGAATAGCCTAGGCAAAGTTTAGAAAGCTCCTACCCCTACTGGTGACAAAGGGCCTCACGCTCAGAATGAAAGGTAGATTGTACGATGCATGTGTGTAAACTGCCATGTTTCACGGCAGTGGAACATGGGCTGTGACTGTGGAGGACATGCATAGGCTTGAAAGAAATGAAGCTAGCATGATCTGCTGGATGTATAATGTCAGTGTACACACACGACAGAGTGTAAGCGCCCTGAGAGAAATGTTGGACATAAGAAGCATCAGATGTGGCATGCAAAAGAGACGTTTGTGCTGGTATGGTCAGGTACTACAGATGGATGAGGAGAGCTGTGTGAAGAAGTGCCACTCCCAAACAATTGAAGGAATCTGGGGTAGATCCAGGAAGACATGGGATGAGGTAGGGAAGCATGACCTTCGGACATTGGGCCTCACAGAGCAATGACGAAAGACTGAGACCTCTGGAGATATGCTGTGACTGCGAATAAAGTGAGTTCATGGCTGTATCCTACACCAGTTTCACATAACCAGCCCCAGCCCATTCAAAAGTACCTTGGATCGTAAGGTGACCTGCTGTGCTTGAGGAGACCTATTGAGTCAAGTACATCAACATCAAAATGAAAATCAAATGGAAATTGTAGTTGTGATACCCGTATTGGTGGCACATAAAAAGCATTATCTGAACGGGGCCGATGCCAGTACCGCCTTGACTGGCTTCCGTGCTGGTGGCATGTAAAAAGCACCAACCGATCATGGCCGGTGCCAGCCTCCTCTGGCCCCTGTGCCGGTGGCATGTAAAAAGCACCCACTACAGTCACGGAGTGGTTGGCATTAGGAAGGGCATCCAGCCATAGAAACACTGCCAGATCAGACTGGAGCCTGGTGCAGCCTCCTGGCTTTCCAGACGCCATGGTAGCATGGAAAACGGATGTTAAACAATGATGATGATGATACACATACACACACACATATACATACAGATATATATATATATATACATATATATATATATATATATATATATATATATATATATATATAAAATTAGTGTATCTAAATTAGATATCTAAACTTATCAAATTTGTGTATAACAAATGAGGTGATCCCTAACAGGACACCTTACATGATAAACGTAACAGTCAACGTCCAAACCATGGTTAAAAGTAATTTCTAAGGGGATGAAAAATAAAAATATTTTCAATAATTACCACTTGTACCTAGGTTTTGAACATTAATGAACAAATAATTTGTTGCCAAACTTCTATAAAAAGTTACAAGATATCGTGTTGAATAAGATTCATGGATACTATGGGAGTATGGAAAAATAGACAATAAAATGATGATGATATACAGAAAAATAATATACAGCAAGCTAGAAAAAGAGAGATATATGTGTACTATGAGACAGGAGATGGGCTTAAAATTTAAGAGATATGAACATAATGAACTAACCCTCTGTCACTCAAATATGTTCACACACACACACCAATGCAAGCCATAACAATGGTAAATTATGAGAAAGATTATAAATGAACTTACTATTGTTGCTGATATCTAAACTTATCAAATTTGTCATGTGACCAATAATGACATCAATTTCATATGGTGGAGAAAAGCGCAATTCATTACCACTGAGGTCAAGATGCAACTGGTTCACATTGATATTACTGGAAATACCAAGAAGCAAAAGTCTGAAATAGAGAAAGCAAAAATAATTACATATATTTAAAAACATTCAATTCTTCCAGCTAACCAGAAACCTCTACTTCCCCTTTATCCACATCTCTCTTTTCTATCTGCAGCTACTTGCTTCAAATAGTTTGCAAGATTGAGAAAAATTATAATTCACTGAGTTGTAATTGATTGGTTTAATTTTGCTGGACATGTGCCCTCTTCCACCTGCTAAGCACTTGGAAAAAAATCATCTTTGCAGGTGCTGATAACAATCCTCAGCTACACACACACACACACACACACACACACACACACACACACACACACACACACACACTCTTCTTATTAAGTTCACAGCTTCGGAGACACTACACTCAATATAGGCACAATGAAAGGTAGGTCCACTGAGATTGTTGAAATGCTAGAGTAGAAGTGTGTAGATATGTGCTGAATGCAAGAATTAAGATGGAAAGGAGCCTCAGCTAGACTACTCATGAGCAAGGAATAAAGGTGCAAATTCTTTGGATGGGCAGCAGTAATGGGATGGGTGGTGTAGGCAATGGTTAGATGAGACAACTGAAATTGTCAAAGTGTGTGACAATAGTTAAGCTAAGACTAATCTTGGAAAAAGCAAGTAACATTTATTACTACTAAATTTGTGGTTCAGCTAAACTGGTAAATGAACCAATTTTACAAGGCTTTTTTGGAGATCACCTTAATAACGAATGATAATGATCATATGTTTGGTGACTTAAATGGACATGATAGACACCAACCAGATGAATTCCACTGAGTTGTGTGGAGCTTTGGTTCTAGAAATGAGAAGCGAACAAAGCTGCTGAAGTTCTGTGATGCAAATGACTTGTCTGTAACATGAACTTCAGGAAACCACACAGCTATCTGATCACATGCCAATCTGGAAGGCACATAAACCAGATTAGCTACATTCTCACCAGAAAATGGGATAGACAGATGCTTGTGAATGCTAAGTTCTTCCTGAATAAAGAATATACAAACCAACATAGGTTAGTAGCTGAAAGGACTCAGAGATGCAAACCAGTCTGGAAAAATAAGTTGTAGAAGCTCAAAGATCCAGTGGACAATGAGAAACTCAGAAAAGCACTATTT